>NC_051238.1:24689344-24976844 GCF_015220715.1 Pygocentrus nattereri | reverse complement strand
TTTTACACAGGGAGGCCAAGGTGGTGTTAGGAGTCTTGCCCAAGGACTCTTATTGGTGTAGTGTAGGGTGTTTTGCCCTGGTCAGGGATTGAACCCCAGTCTACAGCGTAGAAGGCAGAGGTGTTACCCACTACACTAACCACTGCACTAACTACACTGTTATAAACAGATTATAATCCTTTTATTAAACTGAGATCACACAGTATAGGTTAAATAAACACATAATAGTGCATTCCCAGTGGTTTCTATTATGTCTACTGCGTATACTATTCTATTTTATTTTATTGCACTGCACTCTGTATTGTAGTGTAGTTTATTGTATCTTATTGTTATTGTATTGCATTGAATGGCTCAGAGTTCTGTGTTCAACTCTGTTTCTTTTTCTCTTGGTGTCTGCAGTGACATATTTGTTTCTAGCAGTATTTGAGCTCAGGACCGTCTTTTTCTCTAAGCTGTTGGTAACTAGCAAAGATACTTTCTCTAGACAGACAAAGCACTTCTTGTAAGTCGCTCTGGATAAGAGCGTCTGCTAAATACTGTAAATGTAAATGTAAGAACACTGCATCTATAATAGGAGTATAATGGGAGTATTGTGATATGGGCCTGATTCTCTACAGCACTTACTTTACATGTTGCTGAAGGAAACAAGCGGAGTGAATGGAGTGATGTAGCACAGTATACTAAGGGAAAATTTTATCTGACTGGCCAAAAGAAAAACTAATCTGGAGGGAAGATAGACAACCCCAAATATACAGCAAACATAACTCAAAGACTGGTTTGTAAAAAAAAAAAAAGAAGGTGAAGAAGTTTACATAGCCTCGCCCAAAGATCGGCAACCCAAGTGTTGGGTTGAGGCAGTCGTGGCTGGAAGTTAGGGAAGCAGCCTTATGACTGGAAGGTCGCCAGTTCGATCACCTGAGCCTTTGAGCAAGGCACCTAACTCCCAACTGCTCCCCATTCGCCGTGAATAGGGTTGCTCACCGCTCCAGGCAAGTGTGTTCACTGCCCTCAAGTGTGCGTGACTAGTGCATTTCACTGCATGCATGGGCTAAAAGGTGAAGGTGAAATTTCCCTGTTTGTGGGACTAATAAGGGTCACTTATCTAATATGAAGAGTCATTCATTTGGCTTTTTGTGAGGCTGAAGTCAGCATCTTGTCTGAATGTTTCCATTCCACCTTAAATGGTGGAACAGGCAGCGTTCTCCAAATGTTATCTAACGTTTAAGACCATGTATTGATTGTTTAGAACGATGAGCAAAGCTGAACGTTACTGCTAGGAGGATGATTTTATTTTTACCTAAAAATCCAACTGTGTTGTGGAGCTGCAACAGGCCAGTAAAAGGGCTGCATGCAGCTCCAGAGCTGTACCCTGCAACCCCTGGCCTAGTCCATCTCCTGACTTGAGTCCACTGAAAGTTTATGGAGGATTTTGAAATTAAAAGTCGGTCTGAGGAACTCAAAACTTTGGAGAACTCAAAACAGTTCGTAAAAAAAAAGCTCATTACATTGGAAACGGGAAAGTAAGCCAATGACCAGCTTTGCAAAAAAAGTACTAATATTATTCACTCATGGGTTCTTTCTCCCTCTCTATATATAGTTTTTGCAAAAATACCTTTGTTCACTTCTGTTGCTTCTGTTCAAATTGATAATTACAGTCAAAAGACATTTGTGTGTAACTTTGAAGTTTACATATGCACCGGATGCATGTTATACAACAAAAAGTGCCTGAATACTTGTTTTCCTTCATAGTATGTCATGCATTTGCAACATAGATTGAACAAAAAATATTAAATCGGTTGACCGTTGATCACAATTTGAGACAAAACTTGCAGAATCTGACTACGCTAGATGGACATTATTCAACTACTCAACCGCTTAATTACTTAATTATTTATTCACAATTACACTTCCTCAACCTCTTTTACACTCAAGTACATTTACTCATGGTGTGGCATTCATATATTCACATATTCACTTTACAGAACTATATTTTTTACATGTACATATTAATAATTCTATGGCACATCAGTCACTTTTATAACCACTGTTGTTTGCACTTTGCTCTGTGAATTTATTTATTGGCTGTTAGCAAAATCTACTGCACTGCTCCATCTACAGAAAGTTCTTTACCTTGTACGGAAAGTTTCTATACCCTTATATATTTTCTATTGTTCTGTGTTTAATAGGTTTTGAATATGTTTCTTACTGTATTGTGTTGTTGTGAGATCTTGTAAGATTGTGATCTTACTGACAACTCTAAAGCAGAAGGAGAAAATAAACATGACCAGTCACCACAAAGGCACCAAGATCAGCAGGACAGTGTCTGTTCAGTCCTCTCTTGCTCAAATACATGAGGTCCCGAGTCTAACGACCAAAACAACCCTCTGCATGTACGATTCTACCAAGACAGACATTTAGAATTTCCAGACACGCAGCTAATCCCGTGCCTTTACCCATTCGCTCCGTAATGCCGCAGGCCTTTTTCCCCCCACATGCTGCATTCTACCTACTGTGGCACAAGAGCGTCAGCTAAGCAAATAAATACTGTAAACACCACAGCACAGCCCCTCACAGAGCATCCACACATCCCTCCATCTCCACTTCCTTTTGTATAGGTCAAAAAACATCTGGCAAATTAGGAGTTTACGTTAAAAGACCTGCTTTAATTAGCCCAATGTTTTATTAGATTAAAAAAAATAATAAATAAATCAATCAATCTGGCATAGGTGAAAGGTTCCATACTGCTTATGGTCAACCATCTGTGTGAACTTTAAAAAGCCTGTTGTTTTTGCCTTTAGTCCTTTTGCCCCCTAATCTTATTTGTGTGTGTGTAAATTTGGTTTGGAAACAGTAATGGACAATCGGGTGTGTTTTATTCTCTAAAAAAATCATTTATGTACTGAAAACCACTGGTTGTACTAAACCCAACCACTTTACAGGAGTTATCAGCGTGCACTGGTAAGAACACACGGACAACAGGAATCCCCCCAGCATATCATCCACTATCAACTGCCTAACATCCACTGCCCTGTGCTCATTGGCTGTATGGCTTGTATATTGTGTGGTATAGTTTGCTGTAGTGTTTTCTATAGTTTATTGCCCGTTTTTAGTGTATTAATTACTTTGCTCGTCAGCTGCTGTCTAAAGTTATCAGTAGCATCGTGTCCTGGAGGAGCTATCTTTCGTTCGGTACTTAATGTCAGCAGGGAGAAAGAATGACAATAAAACTGGCTTTGACTAAACAGGGCTTTACTGGCTGAGCAGATGATGCTTGACACTTCAAGAGTCTCTAAAAAGACTGGTGAGAAAGTGTCAGACGCTGAACATCTTTCTTCACATTAATGGTTACGATATAAGCCACTATTTACCAGTGCTTTGTTGGCTGGAACAAGAGATTCACACGATCTCAATGTTGGTCAATGTTATATCAGTTTGGCCCTAATGTGATTAGTTACTTAAGACTAGAGAACTGTACCCGTATCCAGTCGTTGGCCCGGCGCTCCACTGCATTTTTTGGCTCCGCACTATACAAACACCCCACACACTGTAGCAGAAGCCTCTGGCTTTCTCCTGAATGACAAAAAAGATGCGTTAAAAAGCTGCAAACGTGTCTTGCTCTTCACACAAACGTTACGGCTTAAATACCAAGTTCATGTGTTCAGAGTGATAATGGACATAAATGGAGGAAAATGTATGGATGTTGGATGAAAGAGAAATAGAGCGAGAGAGAGCGAGAGACTCAAAGAGAGAGAGAGAGAATGAAAAAGAGAGTAAAAATGGGAAGAAATGCCCAGCAGGCTGCTACAGGGCTCATTGGAAAATGAGTGTAAATACCCAACCCCTGCAGACCCATTTCTTCGTCCCAAATGGGAAACACACCCCTAGCAAGTAGGAGAGTCGTAAATTTACCATCCGCAGTAACATATGGGTTCCAGCAAAGTCTTCCCAGGAACTGGCCCACAAAGGGAAGGCTCTTCATGGCCTCCGTGGTAGAGCTCTGAAACACAGACACATCTTATGAACCCATGCAACAGTAACAACAACATGGTGACAATGGCAAGACTAATCCGCTCACTTCCACACAGACGTCCATTCGCGCACTTACATCACCGTGACCGGCTTCTGATGTTGATTTATTGTATTTTTTCCGGGAAATCAGACAAAGTAACAAAGCCATATATCTGATAAATTACAGAGATGCGTGTTATTTTCAGTTTTAGCTGAATAAGACACATACCAACTACTAATAAGAACAATTAATCCTAATTTCCCGTCAGGATTGCTAGAGCCAACAAAGGGCTTTTGATAGGCTTTATAAAACTATTCCCACGCAGCCAGACGGATAGAGTCACTGATCACTTCTTTAAAGACAGTTACGTAATTAATGAAAACCAGCTCACTAACACTGAGGAATCTCGAGGATCGCAGCTTTCTGCATGAGTTCAAGATGTGTGCTGCTAATTTACTGTATATTGGAACCCATTCAAAGGAAGGGGCCTCTTTTTTAATCACACCTTATGCATATACACACACACACACACACACACACACCGTGTGATGCTGACTGATGTGTGTGTGTGTGAACCGAATGATAAAACCTCAAAAGAATGTTTAGCTTTATTAACATCAACTTATAAAATGGTCGTGGGTAGAAAAGCACCGAATGCCTGGCAATCAGAAGATTACACGGATTTTTTGTTTGCAATACCAACTTTAAAAACTTTAAAATGATCTACTTTCTAATAATCAGTTCATTTAAGATGGGCATCTACAAGCGGACCATCATGTCAAAAGTACTCAAACACACTCCTACCCCACAGGAAGAAATGCACAGGCAACGTCCCCAAAATTAGAGGTCAGTTTTTCTGTTGATTCCAACTTCATTACAGCCAAATTGGACAATGTTTGGCCCATTTTTATAAGCCTTTGTTTTTAACCTGAAGCATCACACCGTGTGAGATAAATGAGCGCATAAAAACACAAGCACGCTTTCACAACTTCCTATTAACAAAGCCACAATATAAATAACATTTGCTTTTTAATGGGCTAAACTAGCATTTGAATCATTACATGAAAAATATGTTGCCAATTTAAATAACATGAATCAAATAGAAATCAATGAATCAAAAGTGCCACATCAAAAGAAAGAGGCAACTGGCCTCTTATTTGGAACATTGAGTCTTATAACTTATATGCAAATGTATATGGCACTGTCTCACATTATATACTTCACAAAATTTATTGGCCAAATTATAATTTACTTCATAAAACAATCAAACAATACATTGGCCAGTGTTTTAAGAGCATAAAACTGTTGATTCTGATACTGCAATCTAATTCCAATCATATACTCCTCCACAAAACCACTGATTTTATTATTCAAATGAAAATAGATCAGTTACAGGATTACACTTTTTTCCCTTCTTCTAAAATCACACCCAGCACTTTTGAGAACATACCGGGTACCAGTGATGTCTTTAGTTACTTCACAGTGTTTAATCAGTCTGTAAGTATAGGGGGGGCGACAGGTCGAGGACATGACCACACTAAGATATTTCCACAAATACATGACAAGCATCACAACATTTCATTTTTAACGGGTTTGATAATTTGGTACAGACAAAAAAAAAAAAAAAAAAAAAACACTGATTGTGCCACATTTTAGGTCAGAGCCAACATGAAAATTGGAGCTGACACTAATAAGTTAAGTGATAATTTTTAAATCCCACAAACGGGGAAATTCCACCTCCGCATTTAACCCATCCGTGAAGTGAAACACCACATACACACTAGTGAACACACACACACTAGGGGGCAGTGAGCACACTTGCCCGGAGCGGTGAGCGGCCCTATCCACGGCGCCCGGGGAGCAGTTGGGGGTTAGGAGTCTTGCTCAAGGACACCTCAGTCATGGACTGTCAGCCCTGGGGATCGAACCGGCAACCTTCCAGTCACGAGGCTGGATCCCTAACCTCCAGCCCACGACTGCCCCAATATCCAATATCTTTCAAGTACATATCTATAGACCAATACACACAAACAAGACGCAGAAACTGGGACTAAATTTACTTGGATCCGCATTTTAGACAAATCTAACATTTTCTAACCTTTCTGATGCAAACATTTTTCATTATAAGCAAATATCTGTGGATACCGATGTGATTCCAATATCACTGTGCATCCCTACTGCACATCACTGCTGTTGGAACAAAACCTCGTATCTCCAAACTGATAACTTTTAATGTAAATCAGTGGAACCAGACATGTTTCCAAGTAATGCTGAGCCATTTATTTTGGTCCATTCTTCATGAAATTTCAAATGATGTCAAAAACTGAAAATCGATATACAAGGATGGAGATCCAAGGTTTTGTTCTGACAGAAGCGATATAAAGAAATTCTATCAGAAATTATGAATCCAATGATTTTCACTGAATGACCAACAGACTACACTGCATTAAATCTAGTTAAACAGGACGAATTATGCCCTCTTTACAATGAAACAAGCAATCAGTCAAGTACTAATGACATCAGCGATACGCTCCGAGGAGTATTTTGCAACTGTAATGTAATTTATCACAGCAATGATAAACACTGTAGTACTGCCCAACCATACAGCCCATAAAAAAATTAGGTGATGGAAAGGTTATGATGCCAGAAACATCTTCCAAAACTCCAGTAAACCAAGGTTAGTCAGATAATTATTATAGTTGCAATTAGTTTTGGATGAATTATAAATAAATGTGTATACATGCCAAACTGTTGACATAATCCCTACAGTACATGTAGCCCACACAAATCTTATTACGGGGGGGGTGTGGGGGGTGGGGTGTCGCGTAAGCACATTAGCAAATCGGCAAACATGAAACACACACATACAGTACACATGACTCTCATGGTCTGCTCCAGGCTCATTGACGCAGGCCCTCGGCCAACAAGCACCCACTGAGCTGAAGCTGGGGGGGGCGTGCAGTGGAGAGCTGGGGGGGGGGGGGGATGCTTGCGGACCTTCCTTCTCCACAGCAGGGAAAAACTAAACTGCCATAGTCCCCCGGCCCTCATGGAATGCAAATGAGGAAACTGATAGAAAATGGAATATATAAGTTTTCTCTTCCTCAGGCAAGAGCTACAAGAACGTCTTTAATTCATCAAAAGCGGCACAGCTGAGGAACAGTCGATTCGGTCTCCGTCTTTACAAGCCTGTGCCGGGAAGAGGCTCTCTGCCCAATTAACAGATCCCAAACCCGGTCACGTTGGGCTGACCCATGCTGAGTGATGAAAACGGAGGGGTGGGGGGGGATTATAACCGTATAACTGCATCTTGGCAGGGCTGTCATTGTAACGGGTGAAATTAGAAAGCCTGACAACGGCAAACTTGTTTCCCTTCCCAAGGCGGCAGGCGCTGAGGCAACACGGACGTATACAGCGGAGAGAGCTCCTGGGGTGCTAAGCTGCTACAGGCCAAAGAAAGAGCTCCTTTCAAGGTGAACATGGACTGTGTGAGGCAGGACTTTTTCTGAACACTGGACCTTCAGAGAGACCTACGACCCACCCCCCCTTCCTTTGCTTTCTCGTCCAAATTCTGATCCAAACACTTGATGCAGGGATACATTAGGTTAACGCTGCCAGTCCCTCGGTGGCTATTAGCCCACTAACTCAACACTGTGGCCTTGCCAGTGGCCTGCGTGGGCCAGCACAGAGAGGCTTCTGTTAGGGCCACGGTCTCCAGAGTGCAGTCACAGTCCGCTTGAGCCTCTCGGCTGAAGGAGCATATCGTAAGCTCAATGCTGAAGACTGATGGGAGAATTCTACTACACCTCACCATACAGTCAGTCTTTGTTTACTCAAAAACACAAGAATATTATACAGTTGTTCATTTCACCTTAGCATTTGTGCAAGTTCAGATAAATCTAAGAAACCAACTTGATAGACAGACGATTTTCATCAATATGCTGAGTCTAACTTAATAAATAAATAATTCAATCAGATTTAAAAAGATTCAACTTTTCTAGAATAAAATAAATACAACTAAATAAATAAATAACAATCTAATAAAAACTATCTGCTGATTCAACATGATTTTCATATCAGCAAACCTCCCTTCTTGAAATCACTGTAGCAGTTAAAACAGTACAAGCAATCCAAAAACTCCTAACAAGAATAAATCGCTAATTGCTCCAAGACCTGCCCCAAGAGGTTTGGCAGTGAGAAGACTTCCACTTTTCAGACATTCTGGCACAAAATTGCCCAAACCAACCAAAAAAAAAAGATTCCTAAATGTTTCTCGGTTTGGATGTATAGTCCTAGGAAGAATCTGTAAATGGGAATTCCAGCGATTCTATTTATAATAGTCCGGTTTAATTACATTGCTGTTAAAAAAGTTATTCGTTCTGGGAAAACTTGCAGAGTGGCGATAGGAACCAGATGCCCAAAGCGTTTAATACCTACATCCGCTCAACCGCACGCACCATTTAGCTTCACCCAACTCAATGATTTTGTTTACATCTCAACAACTGGATTATGCGTAAATTCCGTAAATTTCCCTTTAACAGGCACAGAACCATAAAACGGAGGTGGGGCTTCTGATTCCATTTACTAAAATGGTTCTTTAAAGTACCATTCATTGAAAACTTCTTTCTTTGGCATCACCCCACTTTTTTTTTTTGGCACCTTCATTGTTAATCGTGTAGGTAATGCATTACGGCTTTATGGCACTACCATCGGCTGCAGTGTCCGTAGGAGCTGCTGAAGGAAGCTCTTCAGAGAGTCCATGTGCCTGGTTGTGTCCAGCTGAACAGAGTGCGATGTAGCCTGGCCCCACTTCACTGCTTTGTCCATCCAGAAGGACACCTGATGCTCCGGGAGAGCAGTCATGGCTTAATGTCTGTAGGAGCACAAATAAACTCAGATTAGCGTTCAAGCTCGCAATCTGAGCCAAGACCCGAGCCATAACGGGAAGTTTAAATCATTGCCCCGTTTCTCGAGTGGAACACCGCACGGTGTGGTCTGACCTCGCTTTCAGACGTGTGAGCATGATTGGTGGGGGGGTTATGGATTCTCAAAAAGGTCATTCAGTGACAGCACAGCTAGCTTCAACAGGTCATTACCCACCACGAGAGAGGAGCTGGGGGAGCAGGACTATAAGAATGATGTCTTTATGCAGGTTCTAAAGTGACAGGGGCCATAATCAGAAAATTAAGAGTTGAAAATGTGTGGCCCAGCTGGGCTCTCTGAATTTGTCATCACCTTGTATTTCATTAGCAGGGCAGTAAAAAAAGAAGGGACTCTTTAATACCCCAGCACTGGGCAGCGCAATAAAGTCTGCTGGACTCTGCGCTAAACTTCCAGCAGCCTCCGAACTCGGCGCACAAGCATTTCTAACAAATTAACAAAGCCCGACGAGGAGGACAGCGACACTGCGGAGTCCCGCTGTGCCGCAAGGCTCCCGCATCCTTTCTGTCGGGAAGAAAACGGCTGTGAAGAAAGAGGCCTTGAACTTGTGAGCGCAGGAGCTGGTGATTGTGGATCATTTTGTTTTTAGGTTTAATGACAGGTCTGCGAAGGACACAACAAAAGGCTGTTTTTATGATCGCCTCGTAACGTCGAGTTGTTTAATGTCTTGCCATCACCCCTGCTGGAAAGCCCCCGTGGGTCAGGCGACCATGTAATTACATGCAGTTTTTTTTTAGCATCATTAAACCAAAATAACGAACAAACACGTCGAGATGATGAGTCAAAAAGAAGTAGCTTTGGCAGACAGAGCAATACAGTTAAAACTTTGAAGCATGATCTAAAATAGCGCCTCAGGTTTATATATATATATATATATATATATATATATATATATATATATATATATATATATATATATATATATATATATTTATATTTATTTATATTTATATATTCCAATCCAATTAGCTGGGGCTTTTTCGTTTTGAAGACAGGATTTGTTTAACAGATTCCGTGATCGAAAAACACCCTGGACAGGTCAGTGCTGTTCCCAGATAAACTGAGAAACTTCAAAATATAACATAACACTGTTGGTTCTGTAAGCAACCCCACTGTCACCCACTCTGGTTCGAATGCGTTCGTTCAATTTTAACGTGAAATATATTTATACGGTGAAGTACACCGGGAACAAAGATTTACTTCAACCGACGTCGTCTGAAATCCTAATTCCTTATATCCAATTTAAAATCCAAGTACATTTAAATCGGCCCACTTAACAGAAAATTAGCTCAAACTCCTCTAATTGAGAAAAAATGATTGATGAGCATTGGGCAGAAGTTTAGAATGAGTCAATATTTCAAACGCAGACTTGATGATGTATGTACTGTGGTCTGGAGGACCAGGACATTCAGGTGACCCTACAACACCTGTACTTTATTTACTGCATTTGTAATTATATAGAAAAGAAAAAAAAGGCACATTTCTCTGTAATACTAATCAAAGTGAATCTAGTCCCAGTTTCTACATGTTATAAATGCTTATGTAATGGCATCGGCAGATGTGTACATAAATATTGTTTGAATGTACAACCTCAATTCCAATGAAGTTGGGACGTTGTGTAAAACATAAATAAAAACAGAATACGATGATTTGCAAATCCTTTTCAACCGATATTCAACTGAATACACTACAAAGACAAGATATTTAATGTTCAAATGGATAAACTTTATTGTTTTTTGCAAATATTCACTCATTTTGAATTTGATGCCTGCAGCACGTTCCAAAGAAGTTGGGACAGGGGCAACAAAACACTGGGAAAGTTGAGGAATGCTCAAAAACCACCTGTTTGGAACATTCCACAGGTGAACAGGTTAATTGGAAGCAGGTGAGGGTCATGATTGGGTATAAAGGGAGCATCCCTGAAAGGCTCAGTCGTTCACAAGCAAGGACGGGCGAAGTTCACCACTTTGTGAAGAACTGCGTGAGAAAATAGTCCAACAGTTTAAGAACAACGTTTCTCAACGTGCAACTGCAGGAATTTAGGGATTTCATCATCTACAGTCCATAATATCATCAAAAGATTCAGAGAATCTGGAGAAATCTCTGCAGGTAAGTGGCAAGGCAGAAAACCAACACTGAATGCCCGTGACCTTCGACCCCTCAGGTGGCACGGCATTAAAAACCCACATCATTCTGTAACGGATATTCCCACATGGGCTCAGGAACACTTCGGAAAACCACTGTCAGTGAACTCAGTTCGTCGCTCCATCTACAAGTGCAAGTTAAAACTCTGCCATGCAAAGCGAAGCCACATATCAACACCACCCAGAAACGCCGCCGGCTTCTCTGGGCCGAGCTCATCTGAGATGGACTGACGCGGAGTGGAAAAGTGTCCTGTGGTCTGACGCGTCCACATTTCACACTGTTTCTGGAAATCATGGACGTCGTGTCCTCCGGGCCAAAGAGGAAAAGGACTGTCCGGATTGTTTTCAGCGCAAAGTTCAAAAGTAGGCATCTCTGATGGTGTGGGGGGGTGAGTTAGTGCCCATGGCAGGGGTAACTGGCACATCTGTGAAGGCACCATTAATGCTGAAAGGTACATACAGGTTTTGGAGCAACATCTGCTGCCATCCAAGCAGCGTCTTTTTCAGGGACGTCCTGCTTATTTCAGCAAGACGATGCCGAGCCACATTCTGCACGTGTTACAGCAGCGTGGCTTCGTAGTAAAAGAGTGCGGGTACTAGACTGGCCTGTCTGCAGTCCAGACCGTCTCCCATTGAAAATGTGTGGCACATTATGAAGAACAAAATACGACAGCGGAGCCCCCGGACTGCTGAGCAGCTGAAGCTGGACATCAAGCAGGAATGGGAAAGAATTCCACCTACAAAGCTTCAACAATCAGTGTCCTCAGTTCCCAAACGCTTATTGAGTGTTAAAAGGAAAGGTGATGTAACTCAGTGGTAAACACACCCCTGTCCCAACTTCTCTGGAACGTGTTGCAGGCATCAAATTCAAAATGAGTGAATATTTGCAAAAAACAATAAAGTTTATACGTTTGAACATTAAATATCTTGTCTTTGTAGTGTATTCAGATGAATATAGATTGAAAAGGATTTGCAAATCATCGTATTCTGTCTTTATTTATGTTTTACACAACGTCCCAACTTCATCGGAATTGGGGTTGTAGTAGTGGGGCAGATCAAAAATTGTTTTCAGCCCACAACTCCCATGGCAGCGCATCCCTCGCCTCAGCCCCTTACTTTAGTTTCCTTTAGCTCCTCTACCCTCTTTACCTCAGCAACAGGGACATCACAGTACTTGCACTAGGACTCAAATGCTCTGATTATGGGCTCCATTCACTGGAAATGATGATGCTGCCTTAGAGTCGGAAATATCAAATTTATGAGATGAGTGCACATCAGCGCCACCACAGTTTGTAAATGCTAGTGGAGGAACTCTCAGTTTTTCAAAGAGACCTAACTTTCTGAATTGAGGGCATGTCAACAAAAAAAAAAGGTAACGGCAGCCGCAGATGAGCGGCAGGGTGAGTCTTACTCTTCCCCACCTGTGAAAAACAGAGCGCATGCCACGCAAAACTACACAAAAATATCACCTTTAAAAATGAACGTTTAAAACTTCCACAGACGTAAGAAAGAACCTTTAAGGCGGATTTTAACGGCAACAAAAGAATAAAAAATAAAAAAAATCCCCAAAGGCTTTAATCTGCTCAGCGTCACAAATACGGTTACATTTTAATATTCAATTGAAAAAAATGTTCAAGATTTAATTCAACTGAACTTTTCTGAGTTTTATAACGCTCCAAAAATCTTTCTGTTGATTATTTCCTGGTTTAAGTGAAGAAAACACCAGGTTTCCAGAAAACGGCCTGCACTGCCGAGTCTGAGAAATTTCTTCAATTCTTAAGTAAACTTTTTTTTTTTTTTTTAAACAAACTCATAACTGCCCACAATACAACAGCAGGGAGGACGCATGACTTCCCACTGGTCAGAATATTTACATCCTAGCTAGTTTATTTATTCGTATCAAAGAGTAAGAGCTGCACATACAGCAGAGCTTCACCATTTATACACGCTGTTATCACATCTTTAAAAGTTTTACTGACAGAGGTTTTAACTTAAAACCTTAACCATCTTTAAAACAAATAATCTGCTCATCATCAACATCACCTGTTTAATCTGTGGTACTCCCGCTGACCACTGGGTGCCACCATTCTGCATTTTACTTTTGTTTAAAAATAAATATTAATTTCACATTTTTGGTAGCTCAGCAATACAGAGACAGCTACTTTCCCCAAGTTACTCCTGTCCCTCCATCCATTACACCCAGAAGATGTACACTCACCGGTCACTTTATTAGGTACCCCTTGCTAGTAAAAGCTTGGACCCCCTTTTGCCTTTAGAACTGTCTTAATTCTTCATGCCAGACTTTCAACAAGGTGTTGGAAACGTTCCTCAGAGATTCTGGTTGATTATTTGAGTTCCTGTTGTCTTTCTATCATCTGGAACCAGTCTGCCCGTTCTCCTCTGACCTCTCACATCAACAAGGCATTTTCGTCCACACAACTGACCGCTCACTGGACATTTCCTCTTTTTCGGACCGTTCTCTGTAAACCCTAGAGATGGTTGAGGGTGAAAATCCCAGCAGATCAGCAGTTTCTGAAATACTCAGACCAGCCCGTCTGTCACCAACAACCACGCCACGTTCAAAGCCCCTTAAATCCCCTTTCTTCCCCGTTCTGATGCTCGGTCTGCACTTCAGCAAGTTGTCTTGACCACCTCTACACGCCTGAATGCAGTGAGCTGCGGCCGTGTGATTGGCTGATCAGCTGTTTGTGTTAAGCAACTGAACAGGTGTACCTAATAAAGTGGCCAGCGAGTGTATGAGAACACAGAGTTCACCTACAGATACTCCACGTCAGCCTCCGTCTCTCGCCTCTCCTATAATATGAAAGTCTAAAATGACTGTTGTACAGAAACACTAGTTATTTCATAACATGCAGATATTCAGCAGCACGTTGTGCATCTGCTGTTTAATATACGTCTAAAAAAACATTTAAAGCTTTCCTCAGAGTGAACGCCACACTGCTGCCAGCGCACCCATCCTTCTTACTGGCAGATCAACTTCAATTCTTTCAGTTATACCGAGTACTCAGCCATTTACACTTATTACTGAAGGGCTTTGGTGCTTCCCTTCGAGTTTTGTTGGTGATAACTGTGAAACGTTTCACCGGCATTCTCTAAGACTCACTCACATACTGGAAATTTCTCTATATTGTCTTAAATTATTAGTAAAGTGTTTATTTTTCCATAAGTGGCTGCAACTGTAACAACTGCAATTTCCCCCTGGGATCAATAAAGGAATCTGAATCTGAATCTAAAGGGAAATTCTACCAATTTTTTCCAAAATCTCTGTATAATTCAGTCAATCAGACACAAGTCATTCATTTGGCTGACACTCTTATCCAGAGCGACTTACAATCTGATCACTTTACACAGGGAGGCCAAGGTGGTGTTGGGAGTCTTGCCCAAGGACTCTGATTGGTATAGTGTAGGGTGTTTGCCCAGGTGGGGGATTGAACCCCAGTCTACAGGGTAGAAGGCAGAGGTGTTAACCACCATTCAGAGACATTTGAGGTGAGATCCACTGTAGAGAAACTTGAGCGGCGGTGATACGGACCAGGGGTCCGTATGTCCACGATGAAAAGGTGTATTCGTTATCCAACATGACTCTGATTTTCTGATTTTGATGCTGATCACAGTAACACGGTGGTAAATCTGGGAATTCTTCGGGGCCTATTTACCTCACAACACTGTACATATATAGCTGTTTCAGAGGATCCGGACGTCTGGTTCCTATCACCACCACTGTGAACAGTTCCAACCCGGTAAGCGGGTCGTTTCAAATCAAATCTCTCTGAATGACTTTATTTACATCTCAGCCAGTTTAGTTACCCACAAACTCCGAAAGAAGCAGCCCGAGTAAAACAGGTTAGATTTGATCACCTTTACCTGAGTCGTTAGAAGTACTTCACTTTTCGCTGCAAAACCTCATATCTCCAAAATGGTAACTTTACAGGAGAAGGAAAAAACTTCCATTACTTTCAATGTAAGTCAATGGAACCAGAATTATTTCCAAGTCGTTTTTGGCTGTTTATGTTGCTCCATCCTTCATGGGATTTACACACAATATAAAGGCCCACGCGCGTTTTCAAATCAGGCCAAAAACTGAAAATCGACAAAAATGGAGATACGAGGTTCTGGCTGCTCCAAATCTAACGGCTATTTTAGACAAGCGTCCTGCACTGACAACAACGCAGAACTACTGAGCTACGAAAAGGACGTACAGTAAAGCGCGTCCTCCTCCCGCGGCGCGGACAGCGGAGCCCTGGGCTTCGTCCTCTGACCGGCCGGTGTCGCTTCTCTGCTGGACTCGGTGTGGAGCTCAGACTGAGCTCCGCTACAAACCCGCAGCGCCCGCAGCAGCGACGAGCGCGGAGCTGACCGGCGAGCTTAACTCACAGCGCCGGACTTCAGCGCCGGGAATGAACACCGCCGTGTGAGTGAAGCGACCTGTTTTAAGCCGCAGCCCCGAGAATGTCCGCCGACACGTCTTCCTGAACCTCCCGCTCTCTCACATCACCCGGATGTTGTCATCTGCAGCGCTGATCCCGGAACAGCCGAGAAAACGCGATTATTTATTTATTAATTTATTTATTTGAATGTGATTTGATTTGATTTGTGCGCACTTAATACAGTTCATCAAATGTAAACAAAACAGCAATAGGTCAATTCCACGATTCATATACCCAACAAAATTATAATAAACTAAAAAAAAAAATATATATATATATATATATGTATATATATATATATATATATATATATATATATATATATAAATATATAAAACACTGAGGGAGAAGCGGCTTAGAAAGTGTGTGTGTGTGTGTGTGTATATGTGTGTGTGTGTGTGTGTGTGTGTGTGTGTGTGTGTGTGTGTGTGTGTGTGTGTGTGTGTGTGTGTGTGTAAGTCAATGGAACCAGAATTTTTCCCTATGTCATTTTGGGTCATTTCTTTTAGGCAACTCATCATAAAATTTACAAACAATGTAAAGAGAAACATACTTTCAAATTATGTGAAAAACTGAAAAATGCCAAAAATGGAGATACAAGGTTTTCTTCTGACAGCAACAATATTTTATATATTATATATACATTTATATGTGTATATATATATATATATATATATATATATGTGTGTGTGTGTGTGTGTGTGTGTGTGTGTGTGTGTGTGTATGGTGGGATTCAAATAAAATTGATAAGCTTCAAAGTATCAACGGATTTATGACATTTCTTAATTTTCATCTGTCGAAAGTTTACCGAGGTGTGTATATAAGTGTTCAGATGTGAATAAACGAATGTTTGGTATATTTTTAGCAAATTTGATTTTGTGTGTATAATATTTTCCTAAAATTGTAATGAAATGTATTATAAATGTTTCTTTAGGTTCTCCGGTTTCCTCCCACAGTCCAAAGACATGCAGTCAGGCCAGCTGGACACGCTCCATCACCCCAAGTTGCGAGTGTGTGTGTGAATGTGTTTGTCTGTCTGCCCTGCGATGGACTGGCGACCTGTCCAGTGACCGCTGGGATAGGCACCCTGAGGAAGAAGCGGCTTAGAAAATGTGTGTGTGTGTGTGTGTGTGTGTGTGTGTGTGTAAGGAAAATACACAATAAAAAAAAAGTGTTCAGTGGATTCAGTAGCTCATTTACAAAAAACACAAGCATCACTTACATCATAAAATGTACTGAAAACAGCTTTAGCCAGGCACCTATGCTAAATTTATAGAGCCTCTCTTTTATTTTGTTACTGAGAACATATTATATTTGTAAGGAAGAGTCCAAATTTGAGTCCAAATGAAACGACTGCTTGTCCTTTGTTGAGCTGACCACTTGAAGATTACTAAAGGAGTAGATTTATGAGATAAGAGCTTCCTAATAAAATCACTGTTACACTTCTTATCTACTATATTAACCCCATTTAAAGAAATAATGTTATTAAAGAAAAGGCATCTGAAATCTTGTAATTACCTTTAAGTAAGCAAAGTAGACCATCAGGAATAGATCCACACCACCTTTTAAAGTCAGTATTTGAACCAGTAGTTCCAAATCTATTGCAGAATTCGCAAAACACGATTAATGCCACAGTTCAGCGGCTCAAAACGGTCAGAGAGCAGATTAGCAGTAAATAAATAAATAAAAACAGATTTTTTTTTGTGTGATGTTGTTTGAAAATGACGTTCAAAATATCTCAAATGCGAATAATCAAGGCTTTGGTGTAGAAGCGCCGGGAGCGAGGAGGCGGACACATATTCAGTGATAAGCGACGTTTATTCAGGACAAATCCAGGGTCATAGTCTAAACCGGCCAGGGTCATAGAGCCAACACGGATAGAACGTGGGGGGGGGGGGGGGGATGCACACTGAATCAAACACCAAACAAACAATCAGAACATCTAAGAAACACGATCAAACAGTTCAAACAGTACAAAGACCAGCGACCAGACAGGGCAAAAACACAGGCTTTAAATACATGAGGGACAGGCGGGAACACAGGTGGAAGCAATCAGGGGTGGAGTCACGAAACAAGGGGGCTGGACTAAAAAACCAAAACAAAGAACACGCGGACAGGAGGAACCAAAACAGGAACACACGGAGAGGACTGGGAGGGGCCAATCGTGACAGAATGAGGACGAAACACGGAGGGAGAACGAGGAGGCACAACACAACATGACGCCGAATGAGAGATGACCGGAGGAACAGGATGAGGAAAACAAGAAGGGACCACAGACCACGCAAAAGACAGGGGAACAGGAACCAAGACAGACACCACAACAGGAATGGGAACAGGCGCGACAGACGGGAACAAGACCACACCAGGACAAAAACGAAGGAACAAACAGGAGACCGAAGGAACAGGAGGCCAACGGGGAACAGCAGACACGGGAGACCCACGGGGAACACCTGACACAGGAACAGGAAGCCCACGGGAAACAGACACGGGTGAGAACAAAGGGGCTGCGATATCCACGGCGGCAGGCGAGCCCAAGGCTCACTCGAGCGATAGGCAGCTCGCATTGGCACTTGCGAACGAGCCGAGTACCACAGTAAGGGTTTTCTGAATGCTCCTTCCATCTGACCACGTCTTGCGCTGCAGGTCGCTCCTCCTGCAGTGTTGCTCATCTGAGGTCTCGTTGTCCAAACCGAAGACGGGATGGTCCTTCACCTTCCTACAGGACCGACGAGATGCTCGGCAGCGTTGGGACAGAAAAGCCACATGCCAGTATATTGCTTATCCGCTGCGTCCATCGGCGGCTGGTCTTTCGGTAATGCCGGGGAGCGAGGAGGTGGATGGATATGCGGAGATGGTCCAGGGTCATAGAGTCAACATGGATAGAAGGGGGGGGCAGACATGAAATGAAGACTGAATCAAAGACACCAAACAATCAGAACATCTAACATCAAACACGGTCAAACAGTTCAAACAAAAGTACAAAGACCAGCGACCAGACAGGAGAACACAGGTTTTAAATACATGAGGAACAGGCGGGAACACAGGTGGAAGCAATCAGTGGAGTCACGAAACAAGGGGGCTGGACTAAAAAAACAAAACAAAGAACACGCGGGCTAAACCAAAACAACAGGAACACACAGACAGGACTGGGAGGGGCCAATCGTGACACTATGTTTGCAAGGCTATACATATAAAATTCATTGATTATAAAGCCTGGACTGGCGACCTGTCCAGGGTGTATCCTGCTTTCCGCCCGAAGACTGCTGGGATAGGCACCAGCACCCCCCCCACGACCCTGACGGAGAAGCGGCTTAGAAAATGGATGGATGGATGGATGATTATAAAGCCCAAACTATTCACTGATCGAATCAATTTAAAAAGTAATGCTTTTCTCCATGGGCCAGATTCCCAAATTTAAGACCTGTAACAAACAGAAGTCAGAAAAGCATTTTCAAACCATCCTTAAATAAATAGGTTTTGTAACGTCAATAAAATATTCAAACTACCAAAACCTGACAAGTAGGACTAAAAAGGTTCAGGTAAAAACATTATTGTTGCAGACAAAGATGCAGCAAAACTTCTGAGTACATCCATCATCGATCACTACAGGAGCTAAAGTTAAATAGGCACCATTCTTCTCTTGCTTGCTAATGAAGTGGTTCAGTTTGAAAGAGGTGTGATCAACAGTAAAGCACTGTCCACAGCAGAACAATGAAAAGGGGAATTTCACTATTTTCATTTCTAAATTTCTCCAAACGTCAATTGTTGAGGTCACACATGCTAATCTTCCCAAGTCCCTGATTGGCTGGATCAGATGTACTAGAGGCAGGTTGGAACTAAACTCTGCAATAGGGTAGCTCTCCAGGACCGCGGTTGGAGATGTAGGGTATAATAAAGCAAAGTAGTCCCCAATAAAACGTTTTGTTTCTAGATTTACCCCTATTTTACATATAATGCTCAGGAGACACGTATAGTTCACTGGTGGTTTTGAATAGTGACCCCTGGTTCCTATCACCACCGCTGTAAGGAAATCTGAGTGGGTACGTCTGTCTACAGTGAACCATTTCACATCAAACCACGCTGACTGAATCTGTTTACATCTCAATGATTGAATTATGCATACATTTGGAATTTCCCTTTAAAACGAACCCAAAAAATTGAAACTGAGTACAAAGGGGAGCCCTTTCCTCACAAAGGTACTTAAGTACAGAGAGATGTATCATTTCTAAATACTCTGAAAAGTAAGAATGAAAATTTTACTTATTTACATAAAACTGGGTAAATTAAACTCAGTCAGCATTTCTATTGGTTCAGTCATCATGAAATGTTTGCGCATTGTGAAGGACAGCTGCTGAGCTGCTGAGCTGCTGAGCTGAAATTATGCAGAAAACTAACTTGTTTCCTTTTTATAAATGACCATTAGGTGGCACTGCTTAAAGGAGAAAGCCCTTTTTCTCTTTCAGTGGGAGGCGGGTGTTGAGTCTTAGCACTGCCAACAGGCATTATCACTTCTGCAGCAGCTACAGTTCACTTAACTGTGATGCTCACGATTCATAATTCAGCATTAAGAGCTCATCTGTTTGAAAGATGATGCTCCAGTTCTAGATAACATAAAAAAAAGTCTTTAAAAAGGTTTTTTAAAGACTAAGATCATACGGTAAATTTGTTGACCCATTGAGTGGTATAAGTGTAGGGGTGGGCATTATAGCAAAAGGATTATATCACAATACTCCAAGACAATTTCACAGTACTAAATAAGTATCACGATATTTAACTTTTTTGAGACAGACAAAGTGGAACCTGTAGTGCCTTCGATGTATTTTATTCAGTGTTTTACAAACTGCGCTGCACTAAATCCAACTGAACACACTTACTTTGCAAAGAAACCTGTAGTTACTCAGTGTTATTTAAGTACTGACGATACTCCGCATACTCAGAAAAGGGTATTGTGACATAAGTTATGACAATAACAATAAAACATTTATCGTTTTGCCCACCCCTATATAAGTGACATGCACTAAAACAGGGGTGTCAGACTCAACCACTAAAACAGGCTTTATTTTTGATTCTCAGCTGTGTTTTTCGAGCCAAACTGGTCATTGTTCAAAATATGCCGAAACTGCAACAGCAAAATAAGCACTGAACTATTAAAAAATCATATAAAATACAAAATAAAACAATATTTTCATAAAACAATAGGCCACAATAGCTACAGATAATAGTTAAACCCTCTTTAAACGTCCCTAGGAGGTAGGTCTTCTAAACTGCATGGTTGCTTGAACTGGACACCAGGCATGTTGTTTTTGTGTAACCGCTGGTCAGTAGATTGTTGTTGGAGAAAGGAGGTTAGAACAGACATTATGTTTTAGTGCATGCTGGGGACTGTAGTGCAGCTCAGGGTGAAACCGGCTGATGCTAATAGAAAATTAAAATAATTTTGCGGGCCGAAGAGGGTGGCGCAACGGGCCTGACTTGCCCAGCGGGCCTTGAGTTTGACACATGGGCATTAGAATGTCTATTTTAAAGAAGTTTCACACATTCAATGCACACGGTTCATTATTCACCTTTTTCTGTTCTTTTTCTTCGAACATGCAAAATCTTTTCTGCAAGCTCAACTAGATTATCTGAGGTTATCTGAGCACAGTCATGCATCACTTGCTAAACTAGGCAGGAAGCTGCTGTTTTCAGGAGAGCACAAATATCCATTGTGAAACCCTTACACAAACTAGCTTTTAGTCTGTTTTGGTGATGAGTAAATCCGAGTATGTTTATCTGACGAAAAGGAGAAGTGATGCAATTATAAAACTGTGCAGGACTGTTCTTTTAATGTAAACGTCTGCTATAAAATTGTATGAAACTTACAAAAAACTGCATTTTGCCACGAAAAGAGAAGGTGGTTCAATTTTCTGGTGGTTTAATCCATTGTGTGCACTGCTTTTTAATATTGTGGGATATATATATATATATAATATGGCTCCTGACTGAGTAACACCATTGACACACCCATCAAACAAGAGAATATGTACCTCAAACACTGTTCCAACATGACTGCGCACCAGTGCAACAAGGTCCATAAAGACATGGATGAGCGAGTTTAGTGTGGAAGAACTTGATTGGCCTGCAGAGTCCTGACCTCAACCCGGTAGATGTCAGTCCGGTGGGATGAATCAGAGCGGAGACTGTGAGCCAGGCCTTCTCGTCCAACATCAGTGCCTGATCAAATGCTTCTGGAAGAACGGTCAAAAATTCCCATAAACACACTCCTAACCCTTGTGGAAAGCCTTCCCAGAAGAGCTGAAGCTGTTATAGCTGCAAAGGGTGGGCCGACATCATATGAAACCCTATGGATTAAGAAAGGGACGTCACTCAAGTTCATATGCGTATGAAGACAGATGAGCGATTACTTTTGGAAACATAGTGTGTGTGTGTGTGTGTGTGTGTGTGTGTGTGTGTGTACATATATATATATATATATATATATACACACGTTAATTACTAGCTTAGATTTATTTAGATTTTGTTCTATATTGTTTTAACCACTGGTTTGGGTTTAAGAAATGTGCTTTACAAATGTAATTTATTAACATTATCACACTAGTAGATATACAGCCATATGCAATCTCATGCAATGAGATTGAACATGACATGTGAAAAAACAAAAAAAATAAACATAAAATATAAAAGGTGCCATAACTTTTTACACAGGCCATATATTATGCTTTATATTATGTTTTATAAATGGTAATCGTGTATGAAAATGTACTGAAGTGTGTTCTCTGTAGAGGATGTGTAACTTATTATCACTTTCAAAATCAACATAACATGTCATTGAACCAGGGGCACCAAACTCTACACACTCAGCAGCAGTGGTGTGAACCTCTGCACGGAGACTTGTTTTAAAAATAACCCCATTTTCTTCCTCCACATGGATGTAGCGTCAGCAGTAGCTCAGCCACGGCACAGGCTGGACCTCACTCTGGACACTTAACTGATGTTATGTGCGTACAGCCTCTAGTGCAGTAAGTGAGCAATCGCTGTGAGGTATAGGGGTGTAAGCCTTGCACAATGGGAAGACTGTTTAAAGGCTATAAGGAGCAGGATATGGATTGTACTGCAGAACAGCGGTGGGAATTCAGGGGCTATGAGGCCGTCCCCATGGAACCTGGTAATGCTTCCAGATTGCCTCAGCATGAGAGTGATTTGTGTGTGTGTGTGTGTGTGTGTGTGTGTGTGTGTGTGTGTGTGTGTGTGTGTGTGTACGTTTTGAGGACAAAAATGTCAGGAGATTTTTTAAAAAATGGTTGTGAGAGCTTAGAACACCTCAGAGCAGAATATTTCTGCACGTGTTAGTGTCACATCATGCCATTACATTTGATATACAATTACCATATATATATGTATGTATGTATGTATGTATATATACATACATACATACATACAAAAGTAAGTACACCTCTCACATTTCTGCAAATATTGTATTGTATCTTTTATCTTTTCATGGTAAAACACTATAGAAATGAAACTTGAATATGACTTAAAGTAGTCAGTGCACAGCTTGTATAGCAGTGCAGATTTACTGTCCTCTGAAAAAACTCAACTCACAGCCATTAATGTCTAATATCTGGATATTTGACATGGCACCTCATGGCAAAGAACTCTCTGAGGATGTGAGAAATAGAAGTGTTGCTCTCCACAAAGATGGTCTAGGCTATAAGAAGATTGCTGGCACCCTGAAACTGAGCTATAGCACAGCGGCCAAGGTCATACAGCGGTTTTCCAGGAACCACATGCCTCGCCAGGGTCGACCAAAGAAGTTGAATCCATGTGTTCAGCGCTGCCAGCATTGCTGCAGAGGTTGAAGAAGTGGGAGGTCAGCCTGTCAGTGCACAGACCATACAACGCACAATGAATCAACTCCGTTTGCATGGCCGTTGTTCCAGAAAGAAGCCTTTTCTGAAGCTGATGCACAAGAAAGCTTACAGTTTGCTGAAGACAGGCAGTCCAAAAACATGGATTACTGGAACCATATCCTGCGGTCTGATGAGACCAAGATAAACTTGTTTGTCAGATAGTGTCAGATAGAAGTCTACTACTTTCGGCGGCATGGCAGGTAGCTCCAGTGGCCACTTCAGGAACAGCAAAACGGTGCTTTTTTGCTATTTTTGTTTACTGTCTGTCGTGTAACCTGACCAAAACTGGCACCAGTATCTGCCAACGCCAGAGCCTGCTACAGCTGAGAAATCAGCCACAATCTCTGCTCACAAATGACCTGTGGTAAGAGCTGCGTGGACTAGGCCTGCTACGATTCACGGCGCTGCATGAGCCCGCTGGCCGAAAGTGATGCATAAGAAGGCAGAAATGAGGCAATCAAGCCGGGGCTGCACGCTAGGCTAATGGCTAATCCCAGACAACCAGCTGTTCCATCGCTTCTTCTCTCAAACGTTTGTTCCTTGGAGAATAAACTGGACTACCTCTGGATTCAGCGGGCTACCCAGCGTGAGTTCAGAGACTGCTGTGTTTTTGTTTTTATGGAGACATGGATGATGAGCTCCACTCCGGACTTAGCCGTTCAGCTGAATGGCCTGTTGTGCTTCCGTGTGGACAGGGATGCTGAGCTGTGCGGTAAGACTCGAGGTGGGGGACTGTGTGTTTACATCAACACTGAATGGTGTAAAAACACCAGCACTAGTCTCTAAGCATTGCTCACCGCTGGTGGAGTTTGCGATGGTCAGAGCCAGGCCATTTTATTTGCCAAGAGAGCTCAGACCACATCTCTGTGATGCTCATCCCAGCATACAGACCACTCATCAGATGTGCGAAATCAGACCAGAAGCAATTGAGAACCTGGTTGCCAGGAGCTCTCTCTGCTCTTCAGGACTGTTTTGAGCACACTGACTGGGAGATGTTCAGAGTAGCAGCAGCTACCGGTGACTCCATCAACCTGGAGGAGTACACAGAATCAGTGACTGGCTACATTAGCAAGTGCATTAATGATGTTACTGTCTCCAAACTCGTCATAACTCACCCAACCAGAAACCATGGATGACTGCAAAGGTACGCGTACTGCTAAGAACCTGCGACAAGGCTTTCAAGTCAAGGGACAAAGCAAGCCTCAGGATAGCAAGAGGCAAGCTTTCCTGGGCCATTAAAGAGGCTAAGCATGCCTATTCAAAGAAAATCCATGATCATTTTCAAAACACTGCTGACACACGGCGCATGTGGCTGGACATCCAGACCATCACCAACTACAAGTCACCTCCACCTGCTTGTGACAGTAATCCCTCTCTACCAGATGTGCTTAATAACTTCTATCCTCGGCACAACAGTGAGGAAAACCACACCTCCTCCAAGTGAACAGGTACTGTGTCTGTCCACTGCTGATGTGCGGAGAACTCTACACAGAGTCAACCCACTAAAAGCACCAGGATCCGACAGCATACCGGGCAGAGTGCTCAGAGAATGCGCCGAACAGCTGGCTGATGTTCTCGCAGACATATTCAACATCTCTCTGAGCAAAGCAGTCGTTCCAACATGCTTCACCATCACCGTTGAAATAGTCTCCAGTGTCCTGCCTCAATGACTACCGTCCCATTGCACTCACTCCCATCATCATGAAGTGCTTCGAGAGCCTTGTCATGAGGTACATTAAGATCAGCTTCCTCCTTCACTGGACCCACTGCAATTTGCATACCCAACTGCTCAACAGATGACACCATCTCCACTACACTCCACCTGACTCTCACCCACCTGCACAATAAAGACACCTATGTCAGAATGCGGTTCATAGACTTCAGTTCAGCATTCAACACCTCATTCCTCAGCAGCTTATTGGAAAACTGAGCCTGCTGTGCCTGAACGCCTCCCTCTGTAACTGGGTCCTGGATTTCCTGACTGAGAGACCTCAGTTAGTCAGGATAGGTAATCACACCTCCAGCACCACCACACTGAGCACTGGTGCCCCTCAGGGCTGTGTGCTTAGTCCACTGCTGTTTACTCTGCTGACTCATGACTGCACTGCAAAGTTCAACTCAAACCACATCATGAAGTTTGCTGATGACACGACTGTTGTGAGTCTGATCAGCAAGAATGATGAGTCAGCGTACAGGGAGGAGGTACAGCGGCTAACGGACTGGTGCAGAACCAACAACCTGTCTCTGAATGTGGACAAAACTAAGGAGATGGTTGTTGACTTTCAAAGAGTGCGAGGTGACCACCCCCCACTGAACATCACTGGCTCTGCTGTGGAAATCGTCAGGAGCACCAAGCACTTTGGTGTCCACATCACAGATAACCTTACCTGGTCCCTCAACACCAACCCCTTAGCCAAGAGAGCCCAGCAGTGTCTCTACTTCCTGCGGAGACTGAAGAAGGCTCATCTTCCCCCTCCCATCCTCACCATGTTCTACAGGGGGACTGTGGAGAGCATCCAGAGCAGCTGCATCATCGCTTGGTTTGGGAATTGCACTGCCTTGGACTGCAAGACCCTGCAGCATATAATGAAGACAGTTGAAAGATCATTGGGGTCTCTCTCCTCTCCATCAAGGCCATCTACACCACACGTTGTATCCATAAAGCCACTAGCATTATGGATGACCCCATCCGTGCCACCACTGCCAGACTCTGCAACAGCTTTATTCCTAAAGCGATCAGTTTTTAAAACTCACAAGGACTGAACTAAGCCCCACCCCCCCCTCACACACATACTCTGTACACACACATCTTTTGATGCTGGAACATTGCTGCTAACATGTGTTTACGCTGTTTACTCAAGTTTTCCTATCTCAGTTACTGCTGTGTTTATGTATGTTGCTCACAGATCACAGCATGTTAAATATCTCTGCACCTTATTCTCACTACCTCATGTCCAGAAATGTGCGCTGTGTCAGTGCTGCACTGTCCTGTCTGTTTACTGTGTCTAATGTCTGTTTAATTTATCATATTTATTGTATTGTTTCTAGCTTAATTTGTTGTTTGCACACCATGTCTGCACGTTCACACTTTGTTGCACCGTGATGTTCCTGGAGGAACGTAATTTCACTCTACTGTGTACTTGTATGTAGATGAAATGACAATAAAAGCCTCTTGACTTGACTTGATGTGTGGCGGCACCCTGGTGAGGAGTACCAAGGCCACTGTCTCTTGCCTAAAGTCAAGCATGGTGGTGGTAGCATCATGGTATTGGGCTGCATGAGTGCTGCTGGCACTGGGAGCTGTGGTTCACTGAAGGAAACATGAATTCCAACATGTACTATGACATTCCGAGGCAGAGCATGATCCCATCCCTTTGGAAACTGTGTCACATGGCAGTTTTACAGCGGGATAAAGACCCTAAACACACCTTCAAGATGACAACTGCTTTGCTGAGCAAGCCGAAGGTAAAGGTGATGGACTGGCTAAGTATGTCTCCAGTCCTAAACCCAATTGAGCACCTGTGAGGCATCTTCAAGTGGAAGGTGGAGGAGTGCAAGGTGTCTAACATCCACCAGCTCCGTGATGTCATCACGGAGGAGTGTAAGAGGATTCCAGTAGCAACCTGTGCAGCTCTGGTGAATTCCATGTCCAAGAGCATTCAGGCAGTGCTAGATAGTAATGGTGGTCAGACCAGAGTCATCCATCGGATTGGATCCATTGAATTCAATGATTTGGATGGGTGAGTGAATACTTTATATATATATATATATATATATATATATATAGAGAGAGAGAGAGAGAGAGAGAGAGAGAGAGAGAGATACATATATGTATATACAAATATATATGTAAGATAATAATACATATATTATTCATATGATTATTAATGTTTTATCATTTATTTCAAAACTCTCTGAACCTTTAATGTGATTTTGGAGCAATTTGATAGTTCATTATTAATTTTTTTTACACGATGTAAAGAATGCTCAAATGTTTAAGGCCATATATCAAATGCTGAAAATGAGAAATGTTTTTTAGAAATATATATCCATTTTGAATTTTGAACAGCATGTTGTAAAAATTTGGAATGGGGGCAACAAAAGGCTGATAAAGCTGTGCAATGCTAAAAAATGCCTGGCGGTTAATAGGCAACAAGTCAGTAACATGATTAGGTATAAAAAAAGCATCCCAGAGAGGCTGAATCTTTCAGAGGTAAAGGCGAGGAGGGGTTCACCACTCTGTGAATCAAATAGTGCAACAACTCAAGAACAACATTTCAACAACAGATAAGACTCTGTAGAGGAAATGACTGCATGGGCTCAGAAACACCTGAAAACCACTGGTCTGTGAACACAGTTAAAAGTCTCTGCACAGCATCCCAACTTTTTGGGAAATGGGGTCATAATTAATTTCCCTCAAAGCATCCATTTGAAACAAGCTATTCATTTTCAGTAGGTATTTCTGTGTTTCTGTCCATCCTTCCACTGTGAGAAGACCATCATGACACTATGAGTCTGAAAGGATGTGTAACTGCCAAGAAGCCAATACTGGGAAAAGGATGTAGAAAAACAAGAAGAGAATTTGACTGAGCAATTTGACACTGCAGCTGGACAACTGATACGTGGAGTAAGGTTTTATGGACTGAGTCTAAAGTTGACTTGGATCATCAGAAGCAGAAAATGCAACCAACTTCTAAGACTGAACTTTGGACATGTGGAAAAATATCCCTTACCATAAAACTTATAGCAAAGTTTCCTTAAAAATGGAAGCCCTGATAAAGGTAAAGTGTGAACACACTAAATACAGAGCCATCTGATATTATATTTAGCTGTTGAGGCTTTTGAGTCGTTTTCTGTTTTTTTTTTACTGAGGCCTGAAAGATGAATAACGTGCTTACTCGCTGTTTTGACTGGAAAATGCACAAATGAAATAGTGGCCTTCTGCACTATACGGTGTAGGTCTGTACATACATATAATATATATGGATCCTATAAAATATCTGACCCCACATCCTGACACTGTAGCAAAACAGTACATGTATGTGAGTGTATATAACAAGGTCAGACAAGTGTGACCATGTCGATATGCATGAGTAAATGCATGCGCTTCTATTTGTGTGCTTTAATTTAGTGTATTGTGCTCTTGCACTGGAGAAAGTGAAAGGGAAAGAGAACTGAGAGAGACTCTGTGTGCTTTGGAGAGGTTGCCGAAGCAGGCTATAACTTGGGGAATGTGTTTAAAGTGGGCTAATGGCTCCAGATTAGAGCTCACCACCCCTGTGGTTTCTGCACTGGTGTGTGTTGTGTGTGTGTGTGTGTGAGACTGTGTTTGTATGTATGTGTGTCTGTGTGTGTGTGTGTGTGTATATGTGTGTGCACGCACGCGCTTATGCTTTCTTCAGTGCAGGGTGGTGCCTCTGGCTCCTTCGCCAAATGGAAAAGTTGCACAGAAAAACCTCTAAGCGCAGTACCAAGCAAAGCAAATATTTATTTTCAATAACACATATAATCATCAGAGTTTTAATGCGAATGCGGCTCAAGAACAACACAATCGCCCTGACCTCATGCGTCTAATTTTGAACAGCTTAACAGTGATCAAAACTCACTTCATGTGCATTGTATTAGGAAACGAAGGAAGCAGCAGCTTTGTGCTGAAGCACTCAGTATAAACCCGGCGAAAGGAAAATGAAATGAATAGACTATTTATTGCAGGCCAAGGTGAGTACAAATGGGTTCATTCTGTCATTAATGTAAATTTAGGTCAGTTCAGGTCAGATTCCATTGGTCGTTACATAAAAAAAAGGCATGTGGGCTAAGATGAACTTATTTAGTCATACAAATAGGAACAAAAACATAGAGGAGGAAAAAAAGTGTGGTTTAATGCCTGGGCTAGCAACCATATGTGATTTAACTAACTCAAAATGGGTGATCGTGAGGAAAAAATTGAGGGAGGGAGGGCGAGAGAAGGAGCAAGAGCGAGCCTTGGACGGTGAAGTACGGGGGATTGGCAGAAAGCCGTCGTGTCCAGCTACTGAGATCACTAAGTGGGTGGCAGGAGCAAACTGTCTGTAGGCCAAACCATGAGAAACACTCATATCTTCCAAGCAGTTTGACTGGGGTAGGATGTCAACCGCCGAGGCCTGTCCACGGGCCAAGGAGGCCAAGAGAAGCACAGATGGTAGTGCTGACAAATTAGTTCAGCTCGGCTCCAGGCCCCGTTTCATTTTTGTACCTGGCAGCGCTGACCAAGCAGCGACAGAGCTATCTCTTCTTTCTCCTCTCTCAGCCGAATATTTCATTTCCATTTCCAACACCCGGCTGTTTGCAGTTGCTGCAGGCCAGGCGATGGCACATTGAATATACGAGCGTTCAAAGCTCCCTCCGATCTCTTTATTTATCCTGAATGAAAATGTGCTGGCTGCCTGCATTGCTGCCGCCCACATAAACCAGAGGCCCAAGCCAGCTGGCCCCCTGAGCTGGCCTCCAACTCGCCGAGAACAGAAGCACACAGACAAGGTGTGGCCAGACCAACCCAGGCCCTGCTCAGGTTAAACACGGACAGGAAGAAAGGCTTTTTCTCCGCTATCCTCCCATATCCTTAATGTGGATTAAGCTGTTGGCCACAGTAAATCGTCAAGGGGAAAGCGCTGAAGACGCTGAACATATGGTGCGAGATGAATCCGACTCTCAATGCTCTTGTAGAAACCGCACCAGCATCAATGGCTTCACAGTGAAGTTAAAAAGATGAGTTTAATTTCGCTTGGCTGGCTGTATGTAAGGCTGGGCACATTAGGAAGAGAAAGAGTGTGGGAAAGAAAAATAAAAAAAAGAGATCTCTGTAGTTTCTCACAGACCACAATGGGATAAGTTGCCTCTTGCCACTTCTCCTGAGATGTTTCTCCTGAGCAAAAGAGCCCAGGAATCTTGTGTGTGTCTCCTCTTCAGTTGTAGGGCTTTCAGTGAAGTCACGGTGCTCACATTTGTCCAGGTAATAACACTCATGTTTATCTGCCTGCGAATTTCCAATGACAGTTTCTCTTCACACTTCAAACAGTTTAGTTTACAGCAGCACAGTCTCGAGGTCTCGTGATATGTTTGCGTGGAAGAAGAGGGTGGTAAAGCATGATGTTATTGGCTGATATTTTTCCCCATCCACTAAGATTACCACTCATCCAGGATTCCCTGGATTGGCCGGCTTTTGGTCGCCTGTCCAGGAAAAAATGAATTTTCATACGAAAATACTTATGAAGTTTGCTATTGCTTCTTTTTATCCAGTCAAATCATGCGCATGTGAAGAATGGCTTTGATTGGTTCAGATTACCTTCATTTGTTTGACAGAGGTCCAGCGCTGGTGACATATTTTAGGCACTAGGCAGCACTGCAGCGCGATTAGATCCTGTATCTGAACAGCAATTTATCTGCATTAGAGCTTTTTAGACTGAATTTAATACAAATAAATTAAGCCACTGATTGCATGTCTAGAAATTCCACAGGACTGAGGCGGCGACCCTATAGCCCACTAGTGCACTGTGTCAATCAAAGATTAAAGGAAAACAAGAACTATTTGTTTTAAATGAAATGTCATGATGAATCATGCTTAATACGAGCAGTGATATGAAGATGAAACTGGTCCATTTTTATTTCAGGTTGAATTTAAAGTTGGGCAAGAAATCTGTTTTTCCCTTACCCCAAGTGTAGTTGGTCATGTTAAACTGTCAGGTAAAGGCTGTTAACACCTCGCATCAACATGCGTTTTTGGTGGTTCAATCATATTCTGATTTCACTCGACTGCATTGAAAAAAGCCAGGTCTACACACCCCCAGGGCGCATCGTGAGAAGTGACTGGCAAATGAGAAGATAAACAAGGGAATGCGGGATGGAGGACGCACAAGGCTGAGAAACCGGTGCCTTCTTGCTCTCAAGGCCGACGAAAGTGTCCAAGTCGAGCTTGCAGAAAACAGAAGTACTAAACGAAGTATGTGATCTCATTTGGCCACAATGGGGCTGCATTTTAGTGAAAAGCGTCAATAGAATCCAGCCAAAGTATATCCAGATACTGTATATGTAGACAGTCTCACTGTCAACCAGCAAGCTAAGCTTGCTTCTTTAGTTCTGAAATGGAGCTTCGAAACTGATGTAGGTAACAAGTAATGGAAGCTCACTGCACCTCAAATCACCTCACCTCAAATCAGTTGTTGTCAAGAGTTGTCGAGCGATCTTAAATAGACTTGTCATGTTGTTTCTGATGCTGGATGACACACAGTTGTCTATACAAATGGATGAAAAACTGTCAGCCAAGAACAGCCGTAGCAGTCTATAAGCCTATAATAGGTCGTGCAGGTACCAAACATGACCGTAGCTGATCAACTAAATTTGCAGTGATGGGAAAATTGTGTAAATTTGATTTTTGGCTGGCGTATTCCTTTGAATTCTGCAAGGTGCAGTGCAATAAAGCTGCATTGTGACGGCTTACGGGTTTGATGACAAATCAGAAATGGAAGCAAAACAAATGTTTAACAGCCCCAAACGAGGAAAGTGATATCCAAGTTCTGCCCGAAGAGAGCAAAAGCAATTAGGACGGTAAAAAATGGTACCAGGAGACCAGGACATCTTTCAGCAGGGGGATGAAAAAACAGATGTCCTGTCTTGCTTACAATTCATAAATCTTTTGTGCAGGAATGTGCCGTCTGTTTCTGCTGGATCTGCTACGCGCCGCTCGTTTCTCAGCCATGCGTGTGAGCTTGTGCTTCAAACTCATTGTTAGTGACAGGGATGCTGCGAGGCCAGCAAAAGGATAGCAGGAGTGCACTGGGAGATCTCTGGGTGGAGGGAGAGGATGTGGAATTAACATGACGCCCCAGGGTGGCAGCTGTAATTGAGACCAAAAACAGAAGATGGTGGGCTCGGCTTCTTCTTGAGTACAGACTGGCCCGAATAAGGTTCCTGTTTATGTGTTTACTTGAAGGTCATGTTCTCTGTTTGTCTTCATTAAGGAAAGATCTCATCTGAGAAGCATAGGGTTTGCTTGGGCAACGCTAATTGCAAGCATACTGGAATGAAAGATGATGGGCCTCTTCGCTCCTCATTTAGCTCACATCTGTGCATGACTCTGAGTTCCGCTCATCAGTCTTCAGATTTGGGTTAATGTGCTTCAGATGATGCTCTGTATCTTGCCTTGCTTAACACTCACTTCTCTCTCCTTCTTCGCGTGCTACCACCACAGTGTTAGGGACTTTCTCATGGACTTTTCTAGATTTGGGTGTGAATCTGTAACAAGTTTATTGAAGTGGAAGGAGCTGCAATGCACATAAGCATTTTTAGAAATGCTTATTTTTGCAACAAGAAAGAAACAGCATCAGGACCAGCCACCTCAGTTTTTGACATCCCATCCCAGTATAGCGCTTTTCTCTTTAGCTTCAGGTCTGCTCATATCAAAATCAAATATATTACAAAATGATGTGCATATATTCGGAAAGCTACAGTGCCAGTCAACAGTTACCTGATTGAATGTATGCTTTTCTTGAAATTAAAGACATGCAGGCTTACTCTGAAACACTTGATATGTTATCTAAACAAATATTAGTGCATGTCGTGCTTTTCTATGAATTCATTTCCAAAATATAAGCTTTAACGAAAAATTGAAACTTATGAAGCTGCATAAGAGAAAGCCAACAGTGCTTAAAGGCAGGTCAGGGCAAAATTGGGCTACTTTTTCATTTATCTATATCTTTTTTATGGAGCGCTGTTGTTTCACAAGAGGGGTCTGGGTTTGATTCCCCAGCCGGGCAACCAGGGTCCTTTCTGTGCATGTTTGTCTGCGTGGGTTTCCTCCCTCAGTCCAAAGACGTGGAGGCCAATTGAACACTAAATTGTCCCTAGGTGTGAATGTGTATATCTGTGTGTCTGCCCTGAGATGGACTGGTGACCTGTCCAGGTTGTTTTCTTGCCTTCTGCCCAAATACTGCTGGGATAGGCTCCAACACCCCACATGACCCAGAAGGCTAAACGGCTTAGATAATGTGTATGTCTTTTTTTTTTTTTTTTAAATGACCATATAAAATATACCTTAATAGACTTTTTCCCACTCAGGTTTTCAGTAGCATTTTGGCTGCCTGCCTGACAATCACTGATAGCAGCCCAATACCTGAAGCTGAAGTCCAGCAAGATCTAGTTGCTATACATATCTGGAACTATAAGTCATTCTGTTTGAAGCCTTAGTGTTATGGTCATCAACTCCGGATGACCACTCAGTTCATGTTGCCAACCTGTCTAGGGAGACCACCTACATACTTGTTTAGTCTCGTGTCATCTTGAGGCTTGACTGCTGCACCTTGCTCTTCTTACAACTGACCTGGAATGCGGCAGCATGGCTTGTCCTCAGTCTTCCAAAGTTCACTTAGGTGGCTCCTCTGCTGTTCCCTCGCATCAGATGTAAGACCTCAATGCTCAGGGGCAAAGCTAAACATAGACCTGCCCCCCCCCCTCCCCCCCACCCCCACTTTATGACAATGGCAATAGCCTGCTCCACACTTCAAGCCCTTTAGCTATTTGTACTAGCTAAGAATGGATTCCCTGAGTAGGCAAAAAAAAAACAAACACTTTTGTAAGCCACAATGGATAAGAGCATCTGCAAAATGCCATAAATGTAAATGTTAGTTTTAATTATATTACATTTTTATATGGGTAACAAGAAAAAGACTCTTTGGACACCATTGATTTCTTTATCTGTTTACCGGTAACGGTCAGAATAGTGAACAGGTCCAAAATGTAAGACTTCAGAAAGGGTGCTTTTAAGAGAGCCACTTCTGTAACCATAAATATTTTACATAGCCCTTCAAATTTTACTGAGGCTATTTGTAAGCCTCGACGGTCTCAATGTGTGGCTCGAGTCGGCATACCAATGTTAGTTATTGAGAAAGCCTAAGGTTTCATAGCAAGGGCTACTCGCCTTCTCGGGCAGTTTACAGCAATTCCAGACATTTTTTGCCAGGCAGGCCTTTATTGCTTGGTGAGGAAGCAAGGGATTCATTGGAGAGGGAGGAAATGCTCTGTGACCAATCTGAAACAGTGAAGAACTCTCCCATTCGCATTTACAAATTATTTCCTATAATTCAAAAGAATTAACAGCTTGAAAGTCCTGATATATCACATAAGACACAAAGACATAGATCCTTTTCTTGTACATAGCATTGCAGACAATAATGTGAGACCCCCACTGAGGTCAGCTGAATGTCAAAAAAAATTCTCAAAAAAAAAAAAAAGAAAGCATTTCCATTGCGTAGTCATTTAGCCTGCTCTGACTAGCCTGTTGAGGGGGACTGCGTTCCAGTTGAAAAAAGCAGGGGGGTCCAAATTTCCAATCTGCGAAGGGCCAGAGTGGCTGTAAGTTTTCACTCCAAACAAGCTGGAGCACACCTCACTCCACTTGTTTAATCAGTTGATCTTCAGGCTTCAAACATTTTATCAGGTGACCTCCTGCTTTGTTGGAGTGAAAACCTGGAGCTTCACTGAGTTGAAGCGGGTGAGGGCGTGTTATGTAGTAGAAACTTTTGGGCTTTTCTGTGCAATTTAGTTTTGGAACTTACCATCAAGTAACACAAAATAATCACCTAGGACTTTAGTTTCAGTTTGAAACTCACACTTACCTAGAACTTGTGGTACTGACCCCTTTTATATGATCAAGGGCAGTGGTGGACAGTAACTGAGTAAATGTAATTAGTTTCTGTACTTTAGTATTTTATTCCTGTATCTGTACTTAAGTATTTCAATTACTGGGCGACTTTTTCCTTTCACTCCACTACATTTCAGAGTCTAATATCTGACTTTTTCCTCCTACATTTTGAGAAATCTGTCGTTCCTTTTGGTTTCTGTGTGTATAAAAACGTAACATGTCAAAACGAAAGAAGCGCAAAGCCAGAGCACCAATCAGGGCCCAGCGGTCACTTTGTTTAGAGCTGGTTTTGACCTGTTGGTCATACCGACCCAGTGCAGCACGCGGTTCAACGTCAGCGCAGCAGCGTAAAACTTTGGGAGAGTCTGTTCAACATAAATGATGAACTAACCTAACTTTGTGTAAATGGAGCACAATATAGAAATATGTCCACATATGCAGTCGAGACTGACGCGGCTTTTTTCTGAATTTCTACAAACACCATTTCATTTTATAGTAAATGAGTTTGGGCTGGTTTATGTTTATGAACAGACGCCTACAGATCAACATAGTAAAGAAGCTCATCTGTGATCCTGAGTTTAAAGCCAGTTTTTATTCAACTTAAACTTGGAACTAAGTTGTAAATAAATCTGAAACTGAAACTTTGCTTGTGTGTAAAAAGTGATTTCAGAGCCACTCGGTTCTCCCTGATGGAAACTGTTTACCTTCAGTGTTTTGTGCTTCTGATCATTTTAATAGACGTCAGCGTCACTAATTAATGACGTTCTATTAAAAGACTGGTTTACCAAGAGAGACGCTGGAGGACTTTCACCTGAAATGAGTTCATGAATCCAGTCTGGTTATAAAAATGATAATTTTTTTCCTGTCTATGTGTTCTTTGTTTTGGTTTTTTAGTCCAGCCCCCTCGTTTCGTGACTACACCCCCCATTGTTTCCACCTGTGTTCCTGCCTGTTCCTCATTTACCTTGTGATTATTTAAGCCATGTGTTTGCCTCTAGTTGTCGCTGTTCTTTGTTGTTTGACCTGTTTGGATGTTTGGTGTTTGATGTTCAGGATTTGGTGTGTTTCTCGTCATGTCTGTACCCGAATCCATCCGTGTTGGCTGCATGAACCTGAACTGTCTTGACCTTGATTTTGGATTTGCCCACAATAAGTCGCTTATCTCTGCATATGCGTCCGCAACCTCGCTCCCCGTTACAATAATAGGATGTTAAAGCCATAATTACTGTTTTAGTACTTTTACTTTTGATACTTAAGTACATTTGAAGGCAAATACTTTTGTACTTTTATTCAAGTGGAGGTCTAGTGGGAAGTTTTACTTTTACTGGAGTGATATTTTACCTTGGGTATCTCTACTTTAACTCAAGTTAAAGTAAGGCTTGTGTACTTCGTCCACCTCTGATTAAGGGAATGCAACTGCACCACATGTACATGTGGTTTGATCATAAATAGGAACATTACCCCCATTACACCTAAGGAGTTCAAGTGTGCCGTCTCATATTATGAAGGCTTGAACAAGAACCAAAATGTGGGGAGTTCTGTACCCAACAGGTCTTGTATGTAAGTGTGTGTACTGTAGGCACATATAGTTTGAATAGCTGAGGGATTGGATGGATCAATCAGTGAAGCTGGAGTTTGATTAAAGAAAATTTACAAGCTTAATATAAACAAGCGTGGTGCAAGAACAATAGCCCAAATACAGAGCTAACAGAGCAATCACGCAAAGACCAGACCAACCATCAGACCACTGATGTTGCTCATCAACATGCCTTTGAGGCATGTGCATTGGTCCTGAATCCTGCTACAGCACTAGAACAGTGCTTCAAAGTCAAGGACCCCCAGAAAGTCCTCAGTTTTGTTATTTTACAGTACAGCTGTAGCAATTATTCATTATTCTTGATTGCCCACTGTGTTGGCAGCTGGGATGGAGCACAAATATGAACGTGTTGGCCATCCCTAAAGACTGGACCAGGAAAGACTGCACTACTTTTACTGATTTAAAGCTGCACTTTTGTTAAAAATAAACGTAGCATTATTGAGTCACCCTCTAAAACCTGAAATGGTCTGTTTTTAAAAGTTTAAAATTTAAAAGTCTGAGACAATGAGTCGGATTTTGCAGGAGCTTTTCTGAAAACGTCATATGCCTTTACATGTTAACATCACGCGCACAGGCTCCAAAAGAGGGTCCGGCTTGATGTTTAGGTCTAAAATGTGAAGTCAACATTATACTGATGAAGATATGATGATAGATAATAGATCATTCACTTATATCCTCAGAAGACACATCCTTCACCAAATTTTGACTGTGTTCTCTTTGACAACCATCATATACATCTGCTCAGACCAACATTGGAAAATGTTCAAATCCCCAAATCTTATGTAGTGCATCTTTAATGAAACTTAGGCTGTGTCCAGAACCCCATACTGCCATACTAAACAGTATGTCCAAAAATAGTGCCACCATTGGCAACAGATTAATCAACTTAATATTAAACGACCCTTATGAGTCCCACAACAGGGAAATTCCACCTCTGCATTTAACCCATCTGGGCAGTGAAACACCACATGCACACCAGGGGGCAGTGAGCACACTTGCCCGGAGCGGTGGGCAACCCAATCCGCAGCACCTGGGGAGCAGTTGGGGGTTAGGTGTCTTGCTCAAGGACACCTCAGTCATGTGTTATTGGCTCTGGGGATGAAACCGGCGACCTTCCGGTCACGAGGCTGGATCCCTAACCTCCAGCCCACGACTGCCCGTATGCATTAACTCAATATGCAAGTATAGTAGTATGTGGTTTTGGACGCGGCCTTAATATTTTATTTCTGGACACAAATAGTCATCTAGTTAATTAGTAGAAATTAGGTCAAAGAGGTTGTCAGTGCTCTTTTGTGCTTTTGCATCATGGCATGTGTATTTATAATAGTCTCAAAGCGCTAAACCGTGGAGAGATTATGACTAAGATATGATTATGATAATATTTTCCAGTTTACTAAGGGTGACTGTGTTTTTTCAAACACATTTATTTATTTTTAATAGAATCTGTGTTCATTTGCATGGACGTTCTTGGTAGATGACGTGCTAAACTGGTCATCCACAACAGCACAAAGTGTTAGAAAAGAGCAATTAGTAAATCTGCCACAGTTTCTGCTAGATAAAATAATAATAATAACAATAAAATAATAAAAATATTTGAGCAGTAATGATATTTTATACAAGAAACCTACACATCTCAAACGCAAATATGCAAACTCTGCTTCGAGTGTCCACCATTTGTGAACAATTTAGCTGAAAGCAACACAAATATAACTGTAACAGGCTTAATTGTAACAGATGGAGGGGCTAGTTGTAAAAGCTCGTTAGAAATGATTCTGTTAAACTGATACAAGCACAAGCCATTCAATACAATCCCTTGTTGAACCAAAGGAGCTTTTGAAACTGAATACATAAACAAGTATGTATGAAAAAAGTATGATTAGTGAACAGAAGCTGGAAATTTTGGTTTTGATTAGTAGAAAAGTTCTAAAAAAATTCCTTTTTTTTTTAAATTTTGAATTTATATAGGAAATCTGTTTTTCTCTTATTGTCTTTGGAAGACACTCGTAACTGGGTGTTAAAACTAACCTTGCAATGTGTACTTTAGCCTGGCTAGCTGTCAATGCGATGCTTCAAATGCTTCAAAATGGTGCTGTTTTGCAGCCATCAAGAGGGTGATCAAAATAATACAGGTGAGAATTCATGAATAGTACACAACTCAGTAATCAACAAACAATTATGATCAGTAAAAAAGTTACTTTTCTTGAGAATCGTGAGAAATATCTGTCTGAATGCCGTCGTAACGCTCAGATCCAGCTCCACCCTCCGCTAGGTCTCGAATAATTCATCACAGTTTCTGAAACACGTATTGAAAAATAACATTTTGCTGATGTGGAAGGTGAAAGAATCACTAATAATGGTAATATGAACACTTTATTAGCATGAATCCCGATGATCAAGAAGTGATGTCAGTACATTCACTGACTGCCGTGCTTATCATGTTGATTGTGGTCAAAGTCTAAATCATTGAAGAGATAACTTCACTACAATACCCAGCAGGCATGATGCAGATGCATCATAAAACCCATAGAATCCCTGCAGTGTCAACCAGTGGACAGTAACTGAGTAACTGAGTAAATGTAATTAGTTTCTGTACTTTAGTATTTTATTCCTGTATCTGTACTTAAGTATTTCAATTACTGGGCGACTTTTTCCTTTCACTCCACTACATTTCAGAGTCTAATATCCGACTTTCTCCTCCTACATTTTGAGAAATCTGTCGTTCCTTTTGGTTTCTGTGTGTATAAAAACGTAACATGTCAAAACGAAAGAAGCGCAAAGCCAGAGCACCAATCAGGGCCCAGCGGTCACTTTGTTTAGAGCTGGTTTTGACCTGTTGGTCATACCGACCCAGTGCAGCACGCGGTTCAACGTCAGCGCAGCAGCGTAAAACTTTGGGAGAGTCTGTTCAACATAAATGATGAACTAACCTAACTTTGTGTAAATAGAGCTCAATATAGAAATATGTCCACATATGCAGTCGAGACTGACGCGGCTTTTTTCTGAATTTCTACAAACACCAGTTCATTTTATAGTAAATGAGTTTGGGCTGGTTTATGTTTATGAACAGACGCCTACAGATCAACATAGTAAAGGAGCTCATCTGTGATCCTGAGTTTAAAGCCAGTTTTTATTCAACTTAAACTTGGAACTAAGTTGTAAATAAATCTGAAACTGAAACTTTGCTTGTGTGTAAAAATTGATTTCAGAGCCACTCGGTTCTCCCTGATGGAAACTGTTTACCTTCAGTGTTTTGTGCTTCTGATCATTTTAATAGACGTCAGCGTCACTAATTAATGACGTTCTATTAAAAGACTGGTTTACCAAGAGAGACGCTGGAGGACTTTCACCTGAAATGAGTTCATGAAGCCAGTCTGGTTATAAAAATGATAACAGGACCAGATCAGAGCCAGAATTACTCTTTTAGTACTTTTACTTTATACTTAAGTACATTTGAAGGTAAATACTTTAGTACTTTTACTCAAGTGGAGGTCTAAAGGGAGGAACTTCTACTTTTACTGGAGGAATATTTTACCTTGGGGGTCTCTACTTTAACTCAAGTACATGATCTGTGAACTTCGTCCAGCTCTGCTGGCCACTGATCTATAGGCTAATAAGCTACTGCTCTTTTTCCCAGTTGTTGAACAAACGTATGAAGAAAACAGTGATTCTGTCTTTATTCAGCACAAAGTGGGCACTGAGGTTTTTTACCCGTTTAGCCAGAGATAATAATCCAGGCCCAGGTGTCTGGTACCTTTCTTCCTAACTTTAGCTTTAGCATGTTGTCCTGACAGGTGATTTAGATGGTTAGAGTAATCCATTCTTTCCATTGAAATGATTATTTAAAGACACTTAACACAAGTTGCAGTAAGACGTTTGGCCTTCTAGCAGAAATATCAGCTATGTGGCTTCCTTCGGCATTAGCCAGCTAGAATGAAAGAACCACAGCCCCCCAAAAAAACCCACCCAAAGCAATGGTTTTTCAAAAGTCCCTCCCACCGTCAAGATATGTAATCAGAAGGGGGTTTTCCTAATCTTTAAACAGGAAAATCCTGCTCTAGAGACTACTGCAACGCTGCTGTGGGATGTGAGTAAGCCTGTTTACAACAAAGGAGGTTACATTTTTTATCCAAGCTAGAGCGTGCCTTATTTCGGGAAAAACCAACCGCATCACATTTCTCAGCGAAAGTCAAGCCCACGAACTGAGCTGTTGTCCGGCGATCATTTAAGCTCCACAGAGAAGCTTTAGCTCTACCTCAACCAAATCTAACGTCAAGCTCGCTTTGTCTGTGGGTGTCAGATTCTAGAGGCGCGCCCTGATTGCAGCAGATAGGCCTGCTTCTTCCATCTGTAACTGACTGAGGCTTTGACTGAGGCGTGCTTTCAATTAGTGCAGAGGATTCAAGGCGGATTATATAGGAGTATCTGACACCCTCATTCACAGCCCTGCCTCACTCGTGGAACACACACACACACACACACACACACACACACACACACGCTCTTACTCCACTACCCAAGTTTAAACAGAGTGAATTAATACTGGCTAAATGACACGTACGGCTGAGCGGGGGAAATAAGGGTGTGTTTGACAAACACTGCTGGCTCAGCGTGCTCCGGTCTCTCAGGTGCAGCGTTTTGGGCTGATTTTCTCAGTCATTACTTCTGTTCACCTCTGGCACTAGGCCACCATGGCCGCCGCTGCTGTTTCCTGCCCTTGGCCAGCACATGCTCAAGTCCAGCCAAACCACATGGTCATGTTCAGCCAATCAGCGCACGACTCTTATCTTTAGGCATGCAGGAGTGGGTTTTGCCTGAAAGGAAGGTGCTGGACTATCAAGAGCGGAGCTGTAATCTTGTTAGAGAATACTCAGCTGACCTCTAAAGTTAGGTAGATATAGCTCACTATGTCCAGTCCAGGCCCACCTGTACTATACCACTTCATGTTTTCAATAAACTAGAGTCATATCGTTCGATTAGGGCGACCCTGTGCTACTCCTAGGGATCTACCCTACGACAAACTTAACAAACCTGCCTCTAATGTTCTCAAGCTTCTGCCATTGATTAGGTGGGTGAGGTGTATTGGAATAGGACAGGAACTAAACTCTGCAGGGTGAATAGATCAGGAGCAAGATTGGGGCCAACTAGAGTCCTTCAAGAACTGAATTAGGTGTGTTTAGCATGGGGGGTGGGGGGGAATTTAGGTCCAAAACATCTAGCTCTGACTATTTGTACTTAAAAGTAAAAGTATGGGAACTGTGTCAAAACTGTATGCAATTGAAAGCGGAAGTGTAGAGAAAAACTTGAGTGAGAGGAAAAAAGCATCACAATTTAAACACACTCAAGCATACAAAGGCAAAAAGTGAAGGCAATGAAATATCTCACTTTAATAAATGAATTTTTCTATGCATATAGAGGAGGATTCTGTTGTAACCACCACACAGCACACACTGCACCCCTGGTCCTCAGCAATGTGGACAAAGACAAATTAGCAAAGTTGTGGGCAGTTTCATTTCATGTGTATCTAATAATAATAAAATATGCAGCAAGGCAACTGGTTAAAAAAGTGAGAGAAAAATCTCCTCGAATACTCTGAAGGTCCAAATAAATGTAGGGAGTAAAACTTGTATGTTTTTTTTCTCTTGAAAATGTACAAACGTCAGTTCCAAAAAACTAACCACATCACATTTCTGAGTTAAAGTCAAGCCCACAAACTGAGCTGTTTAGTGATCATTTAAGCTCCACAGAGAAGCTTTAGCTTCACCTTAACCAAATCTAACGTCAAGCTCGCTTTGTTAATGTTTGTTGTAAATATACGCTCTTTCTGAAACTGGTGTCTGCCACATGTTCCAAAAAAAGTGACTATTTAAGGCTAGAAGTCTAAGAAAGGCCTCGTCCTATATGAGCGAGGGTGGATCGAGGCTTGAATATTCCAACAGTTTAGGAACAATGTTAAAAAGAACACAAATCTCAAAAATAATGCAAAATAATTCGAGGAAACCTGGTCTCAATTTTGACACTATATTGAGAACTAATGAAATTTTTTTAGGGGGGGTGTATTATTGCTCTGTTTATTGTTTTGTTAAACGTTTTTGCTTGTTTGTCCTGTCTTCAGTTTTTCCATCATCTGTGTGTATGTTTAGGGCTGGTTTTCTCGGTCATTACTTTTGTTCACCTCTGACTCTGAGTGATCAAGGCTCAGCGCCTCTTTTGGAACATGTTGTAGGCATCAATTTCAGAATGAGCATATAATTGCAAAAAAAAAACAATGAATCCGATAACAATAGGCCACATTATGAAGCTGAAAACAATGAAGCTGACAGATTGTTTGACATGCGTGGAGTGACCCAACAGCCACGACTGCAGACAATCAGTGAGCTGTGACGCCACCCGCGAGTCATCCTGTTACTGCCAGCACCTTTGGCAGACGGCTGTGCGACGCAGGTCCTTAACACCACATCAACATCGCCAAAGACGGCGATAAGGTGCATGGAGTCCTGACCACTGAAGAACAGGGTAAAACGGGGCTAACAAGTCCACCTATATAGTAAGTGGAGCTGATAAAATGGACAATGAGTGTAGAAGCAGGGAGGTGGTCATACCTGATCGGTGTACAATCTCCATTCTGGTCATTTTTTAGTTTTTGACATAATTTGAAAACGCCTGTTGCCCTTTACATGGTATGTCAATTTTAGAATGAACTAACCAAAAGAAACGGGCCTCAGATGACTTGGACAAAAGTCTGGTTCCACTGACTTGAGAGTAAAGCATGTTTTTACCTTCTACTGTAAAGCTACCATTTACTGAAGATACATGGTTTTGTTCCAACAGCAGCGATACAGCAACAAATTGCAAGCACTCAACTGTTTACTGGATTAGGGAGTAAACTCTGGAGTGTGGTAGATCACCAGGAACAGGGTGGACTTTAACCACTGGGTCCATGACACTGTGTAACAACAGATTGCCAATGTAAGCCTCTGGGTCTGCTATTACTGTAGGTGCGGATTCCTGAGGTGCAGTCTCTGGGAGGAGGAGGCCGAGAGCGAGAGACGGTGAGGTGGACGGTCACTCCTCGTGGGGGCTCTTCGGCACCTGCTCTTCATTAGTCCGCTGTCCCTGTGCCAGAGTCAAAGCACTGTGATGTTCGGAAAAAAAATCAGGACGCCATTCATGAATGGGTAGAGCATTAGCGAATTCCAAACTGTTTACAAACATGGGCCTCTTCTCATCTCTCTCTCTCTCTCTCTCTCTCTCTCTCTCTCTCTCTCTCTCTCTCTCTCTCTCTCTCTCTGGGCTATGATAGAGTTCCTCTTGCTTGATTGACCAGGGGCCAGCCATGGGGCCCCTGCAGCATGGCAGAAAGCAACAGCAGGATTTTTTCCCTCCTCCATCCAGCGCGTGTGAAATCAGATGCTGTAATTTTATTTGGATTAGCAGAATATTGTGTTCACGCAACACTCCCAAATACACATGAAAGCATTTAACTTCTCCCTCTCTCTCCTTCTCTCCCTCGCGCTTCAGATGACGTATATGTTTCCATAGATTGTTGCGTGTTTGCTGGCGAGGACAAACAGTCTATAGTTTAAACAAAAGAGGAAGAAGGCACGTTAGTCAGAGGCAGAGGAGAAAAAAGAAGCGCAATTCAACTCGTGTTTGTCGTCTTCACAATAAACACATGTACATCACTCTCATGGAAACATGTGGCGACTGTTCCGAAAAAAAATATAGTGTGGGGTGGAGGGGATGGGGGGGTGGGGGGGGTGAGAGCTGGTATGTGGTTGGGCTTGGAAGGCGAGGAGAAAGAGAAAAAGCAGCTCCAGAGGAGCTGAGTGAGTTCTGTGTAAGCATTACGAGAAGCCTTGGCCTTGGCCCGCGCTCCACAATCACTGGAGCCGAAATGTAAATAACGGTTTGGTTTACCAGCGCAGCAAAATAAATGATGCGAGAGGAAATCAAAGTAAACAACGTCAGTCAGTGTAATCATTCTCGTGCTGCTGGGGCCCCACGTTCCCGTGCCTTGCTTGTGCGTCTACGCACGCCAAAGTATTTAGCCCTACTTATAACAAATTGATGAGAGGTGACGTTTTGTCGTATAGGTGGTGTCTTTAGAAGGAAATGGCCATTTTGAAGTTTGCAAACACAGCAGAGAGCTACATATTGTGTATGTGTGTATGATCACTTGCAGATTGTCCAGGTCTCCATCCTGTGATTAGAACTGCAGGGAAGCTTAAAATCCTTCCACATCCCAGTGGACTTGGTCATTCACAGTGAAAAATACTTCATCAGTTCAGCCAGCAGTTTTGTTTGTCAAATTCATCTGGTTTATTTGTCAAATTCATCTGGTTTATTTGTCAAATTCATCTGGTTTATTTGTCAAATTCAACTGGTTTATTTATCAAATTCATCTGGTTTATTTGTCAAATTCAACTGGTTTATTTATCAAATTCATCTGGTTTATTTGTCAAATTCAACTGGTTTATTTATCAAATTCATCTGGTTTATTTGTCAAATTCAACTGGTTTATTTATCAAATTCATCTGGTTTATTTGTCATATTCGTTTGGTTTATTTGTCAAATTCAACTGGTTTATTTGTCAAATTCATCTGGTTTATTTGTCAAATTCATCTGGTTTATTTGTCAAATTCATCTGGTTTATTTATCAAATTCATCTGGTTTATTTATCAAATTCATCTGGTTTGTTTGTCAAATTCATCTGGTTTATTTATCAAATTCATCTGGTTTGTTTGTGAAATTCATCTGGTTTATTTGTCAAATTCATCTGGTTTATTTGTCAAATTCAACTGGTTTATTTGTCAAATTCAACTGGTTTATTTGTCAAATTCATCTGGTTTATTTGTCAAATTCAACTGGTTTATTTATCAAATTCAACTGGTTTATTTGTCAAATTCAACTGGTTTATTTGTCAAATTCAACTGGTTTATTTGTCAAATTCATCTGGTTTATTTGTCAAATTCAACTGGTTTATTTGTCAAATTCATCCAAAAGGTTGAAATAAAGCAAAGCGAAATAACAGTTTGTGAACAAACTGTTTCTATCAGTGCAAATATCACAAACACTTCAAATCAACCTCTGTCCCTGCTGCTTTTATAGTGGTAGCATAGCAATAGGCTAACAGCTCATCTATTCAATAAACTGTGTAATTTAGTGTGTGTACAGCTCTAAGCAGCTCAGTACAGGTCTGTCTCAGTTTTATATGCTTCACTGTGAGATACGTTTTCTCACTTGAGACACACCAATAGCAAGACTGCTTACATATGAATGAGAACACAGGTTAACAGAAACCCAGCAACCAATGCAACACTTATACACAAAGCATGTGTCCAATCATCCATCCATCCATCCATCCATCCATCCAGCCATCCATTCATCCATCCATCCATCCATCCATCCATCTTCTAAGCCGCTTCTCCGTCAGGGTCGCGGGGCGGTGCTGGAGCCTATCCCAGCAGTCTTCGTGCGGAAGGCAGGATACACCCTGGACAGGTCGCCAGTCCATCGCAGGCATGTGTCCAATCACTTTACCCCAATAATGGCGATAAATAACTGGACAGGTGCAATGTGCCCAAAGAAAATAACGGCAAACTTAAAGACCCGAGCCATCAAGCATTCCAGCTAAAGCATACTGCCAGGACGGTGGTGCTGTTTTTTTTATTTGTATCTTACCTCTGATGACGCAGATCACTGCAAAGACAAACCCACTTTTTATTCTTCCAGTTGGGTGGCTGATGTTTTATATATGGCTTTGAAATCGGCATCCTCTACTGTCGGGGTCAGGTTTAGCCTTTTTACGGATCCCCCAGGCACCTTTTTAAATACCGAGAGCTTCAAACTCAATGTAGCTTTAGCTCGCTGCTAAAAATTCTAATACAACACTGGAGAGTGTAACAGTTATTAAGCAGTGACTGGAGAAAATACAGCGGACATTGAGGAACGACAAGGAAAGCGAGGGGATCATGATCGTTATTAGGTCAATGTTTCCCACTGTGCTGCTAGTAAAGTTCCCACCATGAGTCAAAACTGCTGTTGAGATTTTCCCATAACTGCTCAAGGAGGCCTCCTAGTGGCTCGGGTCCCTGGCGTGCGGCTCAATGGATGATCCGGGTCTGCACGTGACGGTACTGTGGAGACTGCATTTGACCAATTGGTATTTTGCATCATTCGACCTCCGTAAGACCTCCCTTTCCTCAAGATTGCACTGAAGCAAATTTAGGTAGATATATGTCTCACAGTATAGCATGAGTTTGAAGTTCTAACGTGGGGTTTCAGAAATATCAGGGAAACTTGTTTATATCCACATATCAACACATACATGCATATCCCAAGACTTAACGACTGTGTACATACTACACGTTAACCACAAACTACAAGTGTTGACGTTGAAACAGGCTGCTTATCTCTGATTGGTTCGCAGCACTTCCAGGGCCCATGAGGGATGTCCATAATTGGAACCTTCTCAAGGGTTTTGCCAGACCTACAGCAAATTGCATGATTGCTTGCTGCTGCTAAATGCACCAGTAACTGCTCCAAATACTACTAATACATCATACACTACTAACAATGCTTCTTTGTTCCTCACACATTACGTCTGTCTTAGCCTTGCGGATTCAGAGGATGCATGTCATACCATCACTTTCTGGCAGTGGGCTTTGGCTCTGAAGCATTCAGCGGTGACTTGACTTCACTCGCTGGCTGATTGCGGCAGTGGCTGTAATGCTCCTCTGGGCGTTCCTATTCAAATCTCGGCCTGCCGCTGCCAAACAGCTGGACCGCAGCTTCCAACGCTGAAAAATAAACACCTTCTCCTTCTTCTTCCGCTGTCTGTTCTTTTCACTCTCTCTCTCTCACTTTCTTTCTCTTTCTCTGAGTGATGAGATGTGTGATTTCAGGGCCTCTGAATTCCTCCATTAATGGTTCCCAGCTTTGTGCTGGGAGGCAGGCGAGAGGGAGCCTCCGAGCTCATTCTGCACAGCTGTCTAGCACAGAGATAGACGCACTGCTGGAGCCTGGAAGCTACCAGGAGTTTAATCCATTTTAGGGAGATGTGCACAGAGTATCCTCATAATAAGAGGATTTAACAGAGAGCACATCTGCAGATTTCACAGACCCCAAAAGCAGTAGATCGGCCAAGGTTTGTTTCTGTCATCGTTGCAGTGAAGCTACAGGACTAATATAATAGAAGTCTGTCACCCAAAAAGATTTTTGGTGACATGAAGAAATTCTATTACTTTTTATCGAACTACATCATGTCTTCATGTATTAATGTCACACGCCCAGGCTCAAAAAAAAAGGTAAAGGTCTCAAAAGCAAAAATCGGCATTGTACTGATGAAGATATGATGACAATACCAGGTAATTTACTTACATTTTCCAAAGACATGCTCTTCACCAAGTTTCTCTCGTTCTCTTTGAACACTTTTTCAACTTTTTCTTCTTCTTTCGGCTGCTCCCTTTAGGGGTCGCCACAGCGGATCATCTGCCTCCGTCTTGCCCTCTCCACTGCCTCCTCTACTTTCACACCAACCATCTCCATGTCCACCTTCACTACATCCACAAACCTTCTCTGAGGTCTACCTCTTCTCCTTCTACCCGGCAGCTCCATCTCCAACATTCTTTGCCCAATATATCCACTATTCCTCCTCAACACATGTCCAAACCATCTCAACCTGGCCTCTCTGGCTTTATCTCCAAACTGCTCCACCTTCACTGTCCCTCTGATCTGCTCATTTCTAATCTTGTCTTTGAACACTTTTTCAACACTAGACCAAATTCATCCACTTGGGGAGGGGGTCCGAGGCGCAACCCCTGTCACAAAACGTTCTTCCACATTGTTTGCTGTTGCACATTTCTTCCGGAGCTCTCCACATCTCCATGTCCCCAAAACTTTGTAGACATGTCACAGCCATTTGCTACCTAGTCAATTGAGCAGATCATAGTAGCATGCAGTCGACAACAACTATCTTACAATCTAGCAGCCTATTATTCAGAAGATGGTATCAAGACATAGCAGTCTTGTGCTTCAGCTGTAGTTTTGGTTTACCTACCGTTTCTAGTATTCACTCAAGCTAGCTGAGTGAACACCAAGTGTTCGGATTTATGTAGCATTTTGAAGAAAGGCTGTTTAAAGTGATGCGGCACAGCGGTATAAATGATTAAAGTGAAATAATGTCTAATAAACACAAAACTTGACACAAAACTCACTTGAACTGTAAAATAATTATTCGCCTCTAAGCCAATCATAATTGTGTCTACGGGCTCTTTCCTCTATCAAGTGAAGGAAATACTCTTGAAAGAACTCCCTACAACGAACCTGCGGTGAGAACGGCATTAAAATTCGCTAAAGCATCATTTGTGCAAGACGACGATTCCTTTTCAGGGTCATTGTGGCTCTGCACACAGCTACAGGGTCAGCGTTAGCTAAACTGAAGGGACGCTTCCGTCGCTCCAACATCAGGAAAACCTGCCTAGTGGCTAAAGGACTAATGTAAACATGGTCTAATCACGTGTGTGTCTGCACTGAGTATCTCATCTTTTTTAAAAATAATAATCATTACATTTACATTTACGCCATTTGGCTGACGCTCTTATCCAGAGCAACTTACAATTGGATCACTTTACACAGGGAGGCCAAGGTAGTGTTAGGAGTCTTGCCCAAGGACTCTTATTGGTCCTTGAGCAATTAATAATCATTTAATAATAATCGTTTGTAAAATGCTTGTGATAGTCAGGCTGTGGGGTAGTGTGAGCTGCAAGTCTGACAGGCCCGCTCGGTGTTATAAACAGTCAGTTCTCTGTAATATCTATTCATACATCTCACACCACATGACCTGCCTGTCAGCGCCGATTGGCTGCCAACGTCCCCATTGGCTATTAAGGGCAATTAGGCAGGCCGCAGCCCATTCAGACAGCGTATCACAGGGTACAGTAGGGAGAAACAAAGCAGGGCGTATGAATAATAAATGGCCACCACCCATGCAGCCAAGTTACGAGGGGTCAGCCTGAATCAGTTTCCATCACCGTGTTTTTCGAGGCCATATGCCCCTTTTCATTACTTAGAGCACACCAGCTGTATTGTAACTACAACCAATTTCCTTGCAGTCTATAAAACTGTCAATCAGAATCATAAAGGAGAGGGGGGCGCAGGAGCAGCCCGCTGCTAAGGGGGGGGGGGGGGGGGGGGGGGGCGACGACTGGGTTTGCAGCCAGATGTCAGAGAGAGGAAAAGCCGGAGAAAGATAATGCTGTGGACCTCGCTTTTAATCTTCATCTCACGCAAAAAGGACCGGACTTTTAAGGCCAGTATGTTTGCAATTTGTATGCTCAGTGATGAAAACGCTCAGGGGTTTCTGACTCCTGAGTGGAGAACGCAGTCACAGCGCTGCTCGGTCACAGACTCAGCCACCAGGAGCTACTGTACATCTTTCAGATTCGTTTATTTAGAACAAAGAGACAAATAAGTTATAATATTTTTTATTTGTTAGAATTCTATCAGTGTTTGAACATTATTATTTCGAGAGCTAGTACATCTTTTTCTCTACTTTCATGGCTAGCTTTTCACAAAACCCGAAGCACAGTCTTCGCAGAGTTCTCACTCTCTTCTGTGGTAACACTGTAAAAAGGGGGACTTTAGTCTGAGAACAAGTTAGCAATGAAAGTGTGCACCTCAAATGACTTAATGTCTCTGTTATGTTCTCACAAAAACCAGAACAAAGATGGTAGCATTACATATAAACTCTTTAAAAATATACTTCTGTCAAGTAGCTTGACACCTACTATGTACACTACAAAAATAAATTTTCATATAAATAAATTATATGGCATACATTTATCTTTGTAACTGAAAACGACATACATCCACGCCAACTGAGGAAAAAAAAGGGCAGCCTGTAAAAACCACTGATCATTTTCCTTTTCAAATCCTCTAAGAGCTGTGATGAATCTGTAATGTAAATGTTATATACTCTTTTTTTCCTATTTAACATTAGTAAGCACTTTATACACATCAAAATCCATTAATGTAAGAACACCAAAAAAAACAAAAAACAAAAAAAAACTGTAATAGTGTTTTTAGACAGACATAAAAATCCCTGCATTGTTAACAACTGGCATTATGACCATTATTGAACAAGAAAACATCTTATAATACAAAAATATAAATATTGCAAAACAAATGTAAAAAAATAATAGAATATAAAAACGAATAACAATAGTTGCCAGCCATGTTTCTCTCCTGTTTCTGCCAATGTGACATTTAGGAGAACACAAAACAAAAACAAACAAACAAACAAACAAACAAACAAACAGCTCACACAAGCAGTGGACAGAAGGACAGCAACCTCAGCGAAGAAACAAAGAGAGTAAAGAGACAGAACTCCATGTGTCTGACAGGAAGTCAGACTTGGGGGGATGTGGGGTGGGGGGTGGGGAAGTGGGGTGGTTGGGGGGGGGGGGGGCGTTGGGGCGCTGGCAAAAAGAACCACACACGGTCAGGCGTACACACAAATAGACCTACTTACAGGCAGACACACACACACACACGCGCACACACACACACACACACACACACCAGACTCAGAGTGAAGTGGGGGCTCTGTGACCCTTGACCCTAGAAGCACTCGCATGCACCATTTGGCAGTCGAGGGGGAACTTCCAATTAGTGTCATGGCGTTGTGTTGTGGAACTTTATGAGGTGAGGTCAGAGGAGAAAACTGCTCGTGCTAAATTGGGGCCAGTAGTTGCGGCCTGTCAGTGAGGAGGTCGACGGACCTTGAGACAGAAAACGCTGGTCTCCTTTGGCCATTTAGCGGTGAACCCTTCGGCCTGCTCGTCAACGTAGCTTATCAAAACGTGTGAAGTGAGGGAAGACGTCAGCTGCGTAGCTACAATGAGAGGTTTCGCCGTTTTGGTCTTAACAGACCGTCCTGTTAGCTTGGAAGTAAAAGTAAAAAATAATGCCATTCTGATGTAAAAGATAAGAGAGTGATGCTACAGAGGCCAACAGGTTCACCTAGTAAACCCCAGAACTGATAAAACAGCACCAGCGCCAGTCACGAGAAAACACCGCCCGTACCGTGTAACTGTTACCCACTTATCCGCTTATGAGTATTGAGAGCAAACAAGGGTTGACACTAAATGGCCGTTTTACAGTAAAATAACTCGAATCGAGCTAGAAGAGCAAAGCATAGTTCCCACGTAGAGCAAGAACAGCAGAGCCACACGCAAACGCTCCCTACACTTTCTTCATATCTAAATTTTCACGCATAGCGTGGTTCAACGTTAAACAGTAATCGTTTTTTTCCTTTTCAACTACCACAGGTTTGTGATAAGCAAATTAACATCTGAATAAAGCATACATTTTACTTCAGTATACACAAATCACACTGTCACGCACGCACACCTACACAAACACACGGTGCTTGTCTGCAGCTTCCACACATTAATGCATGGAAAGACCTGATCACTTGTATAACTGTACAACTTAAAACACTGAATATGCTCTATAAAGCCAAAACCTACTAATACAATTAGGGCCTGACTGGTATAAGCAACCTGCAGCGTTATCGGCATTGGCCGATAATATGCCGTCAAGTCAAATTTGTGACCTCCTGGTGATAAAGCAAAACGTTAAACAGCTCAATATGAGTCACTCTCTGAAATATTATTATTAAAAATACGGGCTGAACTGGTTAAGCTGAACACAAAATATAAAAGTATTACAAAAGCACAGACCATGCATCCAAACTTAATCCTCAGCACAAGAATAACGTCATAAAACACACACACACACTTTTTTATGATGAGAACTAAAGAAAAATATCAAAAAGTACCAAAAATGCAAACATTCTGGGCAGCTCTGCACCAGGGCTACAATACGTTAGATCATGCGTCTGTTGTTAAGAATTGTGAGAAGTGAGAAGTGACAATCATATCTGTCAATAAACTATTTATCAAAAATATGAATACACAATTCTATCAGCTGATATTATCAGTTATCTGTATTGCAAAAGCGGTGTCAGAAAATCTGCACTGGTATCAAAATATCGATATCATCCACAAAATTGTCTTATCGGCCAGGCCCCAAATAAAACTCCTAAAGAGAAGTATATTCATATTAAAATGTAGGAGCTGCAGAAAACGCAAAAAAGTGAAAATGATACAGATGAAGAGGTGAAGATGACACCTGGTTTGTTCCATAGTCGAACTTCAAAGGACTTGACATGAACCTGTGGGGTCTGGAGTGACCCATCATGTTTGTACAGGGTGCGTGCACACACACACACACACACACACACACACACACACACACACACACACAAATATATGTACACACTCACTCGCTCTCACACGCACACACACACGCACACACACACACACACACACACACACATATGTACACTCTCACTCGCTCACACACACACACACACACACACACACACACACACACACACACACACACACACACACACATATATGTACACACTCACTCGCTCGCACACACACACACACACACACACACATATGTACACTCTCACTCGCTCACACACACACACACACACACACACACACACACACACACACACACACACACACACACACACACACACACACACTAACATCAAAATAATTGCATAGAATAATACAGGTACATTACAACATCTTAAGCAGCAACATCTGTATGCTGATAAGTATGTCAAACATGAAGCTTCCTCATGGCACAGATACACAGATGATGGGTGGACAGTAATCACAAAATCATACACATGGACACCAGTCTGATGACCCCCAGACTGGTCCAATTATAGCTACTCTCATTCATATTTACACTTGTGTACACGTTTCTTTTTAAATACTTATAGAAATATCTAAGACAGACATACATTAGAGCTATACAGTAACAGAGTCAAGCACCACAGAGGCGCTGCTGGTCCAAGTGCCCCCACCCTGCAGCACCATGTCTCTTCCACACTAGCAGACGGCGATGTCCCATCTTTGGCCATTTGTGCTTCAACATTCAACCACTGCGGGGAGGAAGAGTGAAAGCACAGTTAGCTATATTGTCAACAGCGCATGATTAGGACATATGTTAATGCTGTCATTACTTTATGTGCATGTACGCATTTGTGTCTGCATCGTGACACCAGCTTGCTAAATCGCTCATTCAACTGAATCAAGCGCCTCAGATCATTAAACACAGAATCGTGCTTTAAAACTTCTAAACGCTTGTAAGAGTTGCTTCCATCTTTAAGGTAGTAGTTCCATCGGTGCTTAAGAGTCACGGTGATAAAAGCAAAAGTTCCCGTCTAACGTTTTTTGCTCACACATTGCTTCTGAAAACAATTAAGGAAATTCTGTCGAAATTTTATGGCATATTAAAAACAGTTTCAATCCATTTGTTTATGTAAAGTCGTAAGCAAAAGTTTGAGCGCTGCTGTTTGTGTTATACGTTTTGATGATTTTCTGAGAGAAAATAAGTACACGTTCTATAGAGAACACACTTCTGCTAATTTTATTACACAATTACTGTTTACTCGCTAAAGTTAACACATTGCGAAAACAAATTAAACATAAAAAAAAAAGTTTTGGCAAATTTTATATTTTATGTTTTCCCCCCAATATGTTTGTTTCTCGCACCAGATGCGTTTTTTTATTTGTACTCTTGACTGTGGGTGTTCAAACGTTTGCACACAGCTATATACAAGAGCTTAACATTATTATTATCATGGTTTGAATTTAGGGTCACTGTGTGTAGAGTTTTGTTTTGTGGAAACATTTTTGCCCTAATTTTGGAATTTCTTGGCAAAACTATGAAATTTTAAGGGTCATAGAAATTAAATGAAGCATTAAAAGAATGAAAGAAGTGAATTCTACCTCAGCTGGAAGGTCTTGTGTGGCAATCGCTGGGAGAGTGGAACTCTAGGTCCTGCAGCTCCATGCCCTCCGCCTTGGGATCTGCACTGTGGCAGCTCTCATCGAAGGGCACATGCGGGTCAGGGAAGTGGGTGTCGGGGTAGGTTTCTTCTGAAGTGCGATAGCTGTCGTTGGAGGGGTAGCAGGGGTAGCCAGGGCTTTGGCCGGCCATCCCTGAATGAACGGCCACCGTCACGGAGGCTGAGGCCGTCACCGTGGTGATGGGCTGGCAGTAGACAGGGCCTGAGGCAGAGTGGGTGGGGTGAGGGTAAGGGTTGTGGGAGCGAGGCCGGCGCCCAGCCAAACGTTCTCTGGGGCCGAAGTGGCCACCAGCCTCATTAGCGGTTTCAAAAGCGTCCGTTCGCGGCCTCTGAGGCGGAGGGGGGTGTCCACTTCCCGCTTCCCTCTTAGGGTCCCTGTTGCTTTGTCGACGGGAAGACTGAGGTCCTACATCCTGAGAGCGAGGAGGATGACCGGAGCGATAACGATGCTGCTGACGCTGCTGCTGCCTGGCATCAGCTGGCCCAGTCTGAGAAAGAGATGACACAGATTAACCTTAAGCCTTATTATTCATTGACTGTTAGGACTCATCTGGTAACTATGATTAAACTAATGAGTAACTTATGAAGGTGAAGTATGGGTCTATATGTGTTTTAGGGGTTAAATATGAACAAATAATGGTGACAATCTGCACCCTTTCCCTGTCCTAATATTGTGCTTAAATGACATTTACGGCATTTGGCAGACGCTCTTATCCAGAGCGACTTACAGTTTGATCATTTCACACAGGTAGGCGAAGGCGGTGTTAGGAGTCTTGCCCAAGGACTCTTATTGGTGTAGTGTAGGGTGCTTACCCAGGTGGGGATTGAACCCCAGTCTACAGTGTAGAAGGCAGAGGTGTTAACCACTACACTAACCAACCACCATTCAGAACATAAATGAATAATGTTCTGAAATTACCATTACTGTAAAAGCTAATATTAAACAAATTCTAAAGTATTTTAGCCCATTAGACATTTGGCGTGCTATTCAGTTACTGAGCTTAAGATTTAATACTGTAATTACTACAAACTATTCAGAAACTAGTATATAACAAAATAACATAGTTGTAAGAGTGACGAACTGAACTGTAGGCCTGCATAAAGATGCCTGGAGATTTAAACCTCAGAAAAAAACAAAAACAAACAAACAAAGAAAAAACCCAACTTCACTTACTGAGTAGTTGGGCGGCTCCACATGATGACCGCCTTGTCTCGGCCCAGTGGAAATTCGCACCTCCTCAGGCCTGGTGGGTCGCCCCCTGCTGGCCTGGAGGTCATAGTGCTGGAGCTCCTGGCTGATGCCTGAGAATGTGGAGTTAGAGCTGTACTCTGAGTCGGAGGAGTCTGAGCCTGTCCCAGGGGTGGTGTGGCTGGGCCGCATGGTGAAGTGCACCACTGGTGGAAAAGGCTCTGGAGATGGAGTGGGCAGTCGGCTACGCCCATCCACCGGAGACACCTTAATACACAAGAAAATGTTTTTTTTTTTTTGGATTTATTTATTTATTTATGTATTTATTGTTTTTAGCATTTTTTCCCTCTAAACTTCATGCTTATTATTCAGTTATTAATACTAAGGCTTATGAAGGAATAACTATTCTTTCAAGTGACTCTGAAACTAATATGGAAGTAATCTTACGAGCGCAAGGAACTGAAATGGGTTTATAATGTAGGGGTTTTAGAAAACACGATCAAGCCATACAGACTCCTTGAAACTCAGTGCGCATTAGAATTAATATAACAACTAATAATAATAATAATAATAATAATATGGCAACTAAGAATATGGTGTGGACTTTCCTCTAGCAGACATGAAAAGGATGAACAGGTCGTTAGGGGTAGGGGGCATGGGCTGATTTGGGAAGAGTCTTTTAGACGGGGCTGAGCTCTGTTTACTGAGGACGTCTCTGTCTGCTAGCTCTGCATAGTTGTGTCTGTGGTATGCGGTGGTGCCACAGAGGATAACTCAACAGGAGCAAACCTCTTACCTCAGGATAAGGGCCGAAGTAGGACAACAAGACTGGGAGCAGCACCAGGCCATTTAGGACCCCCAATACGGTGAGGATGGCCAATACAGCAAAGAAATATCTGGGGAAAAAAATGTTTTTAAATGTAGCAATTAGTAAAGAATTCACACAAAGTAAGTGTTTAATGAAAACATTCCAATCTGCAAAACACACCTGAGCACCTGCACCAAACACACACACACACACACACACACACACACACACACACACAAGAAGAATTCATTAAGTTTGAAAACTAGTTTTACCTTGTGCCAGACAAAAGTCTCCAAAGAAGGCTAGTCTTTTAAGAGAGCAGCACAGAAAAGCTGGAGACATAATTAGTTGGTTAATTCAAAGGCATGGAAAAAAGGGGGGAAGGAAAGAGGCAGAGTTTTCTTTTCCTTTTTTTTTTTCGAGGGGTGAGCAGAGTACAAGCAAACACAGGCTAAAGCAAAGCGGGAAGGAATGTGGAGTAGGGGGCTTGGGAGAGAGGAGAGGAGAGAGATGAATCACAAAGGGACAGGGGCCTCTCCCTCGCTCTTAAAAAAAGAAAGAAAGAAAAAAGAGAAAGAACGAAAGAAAGAAAGAGAAAGAACGAAAGAAAGCAGAAGCAAACAAATGAAGTGAAGGGTATAGAATTTAAACAATTTAGTCTAGAAGGAAGAGAGGAGGAAAAACTACAGGCCCCTCTCGCCTGGCCTCAAGCTCATTCTCTCTCGCTCTCCTCTCTCTCTAAGCCCCTGTGAAATTTTCCTGCCTTTCACAATCCCTCGGTCTAATTAAATCTCTAGAGTATCAGGTAAGAACCCCCCCCGCCCCCCCCGATCTCCTTGACAAACCCCCCCTCATTATGGCTAGCGCTCCCTCCTTTCGCCAGGCCAGAAATGCATCTGTGCAAATTGCAGCAGCTCAAATTGCAGCTGCCATCTTTTACCTCATTAAAGAAATGTAGGGACCCACAAGAAGCTTTTTTTAAAAAAGAATCTGCCCAATTTGAGAGGAGGGGAGCGGATTTGGGCCTTACTCTCCTCCCTCCCTCCTTTACCATCCCAAGCTTGGATGCGTAAAGGTAAAGGCTTCTCCACGGTCTCTAAAGCAAACCATTGAGGAATTGGTGACACCGAGCCAGAAACATCAGTGGGGTTCAGCAAGAGAATGAATGTGTGTTTAGAACATATTTTCACAAGCCTGAGTGTGTGTGTGTGTGTGTGTGTGTGTAATCTCCTGCCAGCTGGTATGCAGCACAGCTGGGCCTCAGACTAAACTCACGGACACATTTTCTAACTGATGCGGCTCTGCAGTGCTGGCCTCCGCCACCAGCATTCTACTACCAGGCTCTCGCTCTCGAAACAATGTCTATTCACAGCCACACAAGATGGGCCCTGGGTGTACCCATCTGTGAGATGACTTTATTTTTGACCCTGCAGGAGACTTCACAGGCCTTGGTGGCTGCTCTAAGGTACACAGTTTCAAACAAATATAGTCAGGCAAGACATTTTGGTGTCTGGGCTTCGCTTATTTACATTTGCACTGGAGTTACAAGGCCACACAATGGAAGCTTATAATCATACCCACAAGCCAGAACATCTACAGTCAGATTAACCAAATTAACACATCCTCTGCAGGGAACAAACTTAAATTCTTTCAGATTTTACTACGCAATTCCTTTGTATTTGCTCCCATAACCTTTAAAATAAACTGTACATTAAAATGTACAAGGTGATTAAACTCATTTTCACTTAGAAAGTCAACAAATCCTTTCACCAGCGATGCCCAACTGCTTGCATATGACACACACCATATAACCCTCTGCTGCCCCAGGCTAACCAACCTGTTTTCCTCAGTTTACAATGACACGACACAAAAAGCTTGACCTGGTCAGACTTTCTCTTGGTGGGCATTTTAAACCCTGTTTTTGCATGGCACGGTGTGTAGATGACATGTCTCAGCATCTCCTCAGAAAAAAGCACTTTTAAAAAGATATTTCATATCGACGATCTGTCAGCGTGTGAAGTTATTTTTTTTTTAAGTTTCGGTATCATATAAATAATTTATGTTATGAGAAACTGCTGAAATATATGTGGCCAAGAAGCAACACTGTATAAGAGTGGATTTAGCTAGAACCACACAACGTGCTATTTCAGCTGCAGTATGCTTTAAACAAAAACCCTTTTGAAGAAAAATGTCTGAATCTCAATAAATGGCTCCCTACACACCACAGTCAGATATGAAGTTTTGATTTCTACTATTTGGACTATTTGTCTTGCAAAGAACTGTGCACATGTCCCAAATCCCAAATGGCTATTTATTAGACATATTATGCAGTTTCTGCACTACAGAACTCCTAATCACCCTGTCAATCATTGTGAGATGTCCCCTGACTGCGATTGGTCCTAATCGCCACATTGTCCATTCTGAGACCTCGCCACTGACCGCAATTAAGACCTTGCCACTGACTGCAATTAAGACCTTGCCACTGACCGCAATCCCGATCAAGTTGTAATTCATGACCGAGTTCTTATTAAGTATATTTACAAGTAGTTCGGTCATTTGAAGTACAGTGCTGCTTTAATGCAGGTGTTATATTTCATTTAGTGTTTTTGTTTGTTTAGGAAACTCCACTGTTATTAGCTATACAACATACTACTGTCCATTTCTGCACACAGACGTGTTTCATACCATGTCTTACCCCAGCTTTAGGCATGCAGCTTGCACAATGCTAAGTGGAAGCTATAAACCTCTTTCATTTGTTAGCTACATTGGCCTCATTGATACAGCACGAAACTACGGAAGTAAACTTCCGAAACCAAACAAGTTTTGTCAGATCAAATACATTTGGGTTTCATTTTTTTTTTCTTGAAGGGTGAAGAGGAGGACATACGGGCCTTTATTTCAGAGGAAACCAAGTTTTACGGAAGTGCTCCGAATCTTTGACCTTTACTATTTATTCAACCGAACTAAACACTGCCTCGAATTAGACACCCGGACAAGCGTCTGCGCCTCGGCGAGTTCACCCAGCATTACGACAAAGATCAAAACGACTGACGAGCCCAAACGTTCAGGACTGAAAAATGGAAGCCTTCTCTGAGGCGGTCAGAAGGTCAGTGCCCCCTGAGTGAACGCGAGGCATGAGGAGTGATTTACTTCAGAGTGTGATTTTTCCATAGATGAGTGCTATTCCCACAGATGGAGTCAAACGACAAAGACCTTTTATGTCGTAAACTGCGAAGGTTCTCTTTAACGAAACGTGGACCAGAGTGTTCCTGGGCTGTGGGTTAGCGGGCGCTCCAGAGCCGCGGTTCCCCAGCGGAAAGCGAGCGCGAGCATACCTCTCCGAGCTACACGTCCCAAACTGTTTGGACTCAAAACATTCGCAGCCCTGACAGGGGAAAGTCAGGGAAACATTTATTTCTGCAAGGCTAGAAAAATACAGCCCATGCTTTTTTTCTTTGTTTTTTTCCTTATCGGTGGGGGCTGTGTGTGTGTGTGTGTGTGTGTGTTGGGGGGGGTGTTTGTTTGGTGAAAAAACAGTGGTTGTGTTTCAGTGGGAGCTTGTGAGAGTCACTGAGCGCCAGTGCGGTCTGTGGAGAGAGGTGGATAGTGTGTGTGGGGGGCTGCGTGCTCTGAACTTGTGTGCGCTTTCATTCACTGGCACGCTACTTAAATCCAGAGTGATCTGAGAGCAGAAGGCTGGGGTGACTGTCTGTGCCTTTCTAAAGGCAATCACTGCTACTGCCTTACTCCAATATCAGCACCTACTACACTGCACCACATCATTCTCCAGCACTGCATGACCTCAGGCATGCCAGCGTTAAAGATTTAGTTCAGCAAAAAAAAAAAGGGAAAAAACAGCAACTTTACACAATTTTGCTCAAAAGTTTGGACAAAACTCAGGCTTCAGGAGGGGTTCCTAGCAATGTTTTTAGCTACATATGTACAGTCGTATGCAAAAGTCTGAATACCCCAGTACTTACGTACTTACACGGACATCCTCTGCAGAAAACATACTTAAATACTCACAATTTGAAAACGTTACTGCACTATTTCTATTTATATGCTGAATTTCACTGGAAAAGGTTATGCTCTACATGGTCCAATTCAGCAAAATATGCAGAGGTGTGTTCTCTGTACAGGATGTGTTACTTATTTTCACTTAGAAAATCAACAAAATACACTTTTACCAAGAGCGCCCAAACTTTTGCATACAACTATACACCCACTGTGTCAGGAACCACACAGGTAAGTCTATTAAAGCAACTATCCATGAGAGGCCGTGTGGTTTTATCACAGGTAAGGAATACGTAACCCCCCCCCCCCGCGGCAAAATCACTGTAAAGCGTGGCCTCATGTGGCTCATTGCTTCAATAAAACAGTGACAATATAAAATTTTATAAATGCACAACCTTTCAATAAATACTCCAAGTTAGAATTAATAATATTCACAATAAACAATTCTTCCTCTCATAAAAAAAAGTAGTAATTTGTTCAGAGGATGTTATTGCTGCCAAGGATTCATGGACTGCTGGATGAAGACTAAAACATGCCTTGTAAGTAGTTTTTGGTCACCACACTAGCGCCTTAATTATAACGCTTAATAAAAATGTGAAACAGAACCAGGACAAGGAGACTGAGATATTACTGGAAGGAAAAAAAAAGAGGTGGGGAAGAAAACAGGCAGATGGACAAACAAAGGCTAAAGCTTGACACTTCACATATCAGGAAAGGAGGATGAAAGAAGTTGATTAAAGGAAAGTGGTTAGAGCAAGCAGAGCAGCTCCAGCAGTATTATTAGTATTATCACTAACAAAACATTTATGTTAACTTAAATATGTCCCACCTGTTCAAAGTATGCGTTATATACTTTTATATAACTTGTGCTTGTAAGCAGAACTGCAGACATTATGTTATGATTAGAATCTGATAAAATATGGTGTGTACAGTCTTGTTTGTCATGTTTTTATCATTTCGTGATATTGAAACAAACAGAATGTAAATCACATGTAAATGCAGTTCAGTACATAACTAATGATGCACTTCATTACATAATTAATGATGATGTTAAAGCACAACGGCAGTGATAACTGTAGACTCTACAGCCTGATTTAACTGGCACTGTTCAGATTCAAAGCACACTTTCTGATACATGCGATGGAGCACATGTTCCGGAATAATCCTGGCTATCTGTCCTTACCTAACTATAAAGTCGAACTCGGAGCCTGCCAACATCAGCACTCCCAGCAGGGTGGAGAAGGCTCCGTCCAGCACAGGCGCAAACATGTGCTCCAGGGCCAGCACTGCCCGCTTGTTCCTGTCCCCTATAGCAGTGAGGAAGGCCTGCAGGGAGCACACTACTGTTAGAACACATCCAGACCCACACCAATGCTCTCAGGGATTGCAAGTGAATCACTGATAGACGGGAGGGAGGGAGGGAGGGACTCACCAGGGCCACGTGGACAGTGAACTCCACACCAATGCCCACTGAAGCGATGAGGATGACCACAGGCACAGCGCTCAGCTTGATTCCAATCAGTCCCATCATACCAAACAGCTCTACAGTCATCAGAGACAGCACCAGCACCTGCCAAAGCCCCCCCAAACACATTAAAAACGTCATTCATGTTCCAAAAAGATTTAGATCGATCATTAAACTGCGGATACACCCGGACGCGGCTCATGTTTTATTTAATTATTTCTAACTTGTTGCTTTTTAAAACCAGGGAAGACAGTCAATGCGCGGATCATTAACTCTCAGCCTGCATTACATCTGTGTTCAAACTTTTTTTTTTCATTGACATCAAAACAAATGGAAACAATTCTTGCCAACTTGTCAATGCAGAATGTAATTTTGAATTTCAGCCATTTCATAGCTATTTCATTAATTATGCTAATAAATAATAATATTGACTCAGTACGACAGGCAAAAGGCCTTTTAAACATCGATGCTCAATATTTTATTAGCACTTAGTGCAGTATAACAATAACAATTCAAATTCTATTCATATTCGATTTTATCGATCAACTGAATGAAATAAATGTTATACCTGTCTCCAGGTTTTTAGACTAACTGTCATGCGGTCTTTTAAGATGTGCGACAGATGACAGATTTTGGTTTCGGCATGAAACTAAATCAGTGTTTCTTGGGGGTGAAGATCACCGCTTTCAACGCTTTCAATCCGGTGAAGAATGAGGTGAGCACTTTGGAATCCTGGAAAACATATCGACCTTAAAAGTGGGCTGGCTCACTTCGTCCGTGTGGAGCTTAAATTGTACTTAGAAAGAGGAGAGTAGATGCCATAATCAGCTGATGAGGCTCATGTTACTGGGGGGCCCTGCTGCCTTTGAAGAATGATTGGGGGAGGGTTTTGGAGAGGACAGGAGAGAGAGAGAGAGAGAGAGAGTGAGAGAGAGAGAGAGAGAGAGAGAGGGGGCCGGAAACAGGGGACATATGGGGAGATGGGCTTAAGGGGGCCACTGGTGGCCCCGGACAAAAGCTAGGCAGTAAAAGTGGAAGCGGTGCAGTAACTTTCTCTTTCATCTGTCCTGTAAAGCAGGAGGATGAAGCGGCTGTCCTGTCGCACCTGGCTAGAGAGACTAGATGGCTAAAACACAAGCTGTAGTAAAACAGCAGCCAGCAGGGAAGGGGAGGGGTGTGGGAAAGAAAGGTACACTTGCTTCCTCACCGACACGCATGTACAGAGACACAGACACAGCGCGGAGAAGGAAAAGCAAGCACTAGGCCGATTTTATACAGTGTTGTGGTTGCCGTGGTAACCTCTCTGTCCCCCACTCATTTATTTTACAGAAATGTCCCAAAAAGCTCCATATAGACTAAACAAACTGGCTCTGACAGTATAAGATAAACACAGAAGAGGGCTGTAAAAACACAGGTTCTGTTGGACCGAGCCTGGCTCCCCTCCCTGCTTCGCGTTGCCTTATAAAATGCACTTCAATTACTCCCCAACTTCCAACCATGACATTCCCTCATGGGAGAACAAGAGGGAAACAGACAGAGAAAAGAAGCTCTTTGGTGCAATAGGCCTATTGAACATCTTTTTAATGTTTATTTCTTAGACCTTCAGCAGAAGCTCCACCCCTCAAGGCCTAAATACAGCATGATACCAAACATGCTGCTTAATCTGTCAGAAGTAATCAGGATACGACTTACATTTGTAGGACAAATCTTACACAAAAAGAGGTAAGAAAACAGTGTTAAGAAGCAAAGTGTTACAAATAAGACTCGAGTGAATAAAGCAATGTAAAGCAGTGTGAATGTGCAAAAAAAAAAAAAAAAAAAAAAAAAAGATTTGTTTGCAAAACTACAAAGTCAAAGTAGAATATCATGGTGCAAAAAACACGGGAAAGCAGTGTAAAGATGTGAAGGCAATAATAAACAATGTAAAGTGTAAAGTGGTGTAAGGCTAAAGTGGAATATGGACTATAATGATACAAAAAATGTGAAGGTTTTAAAAAAATAACGTAAAGTGGTAGAAAAAAGTTCTTAGAAAAGCCAAAGTAAAGTAAGGTGTAAAGGAGTAAAGAGATTTGTAAATATGTAAACATGTAAAACAACAACACACAACAACAGTGTAAAACGGTTTAAAGATGTAAACTCACGATGATCCCAGCAGTCCAGGGGTTGAGCAGGAAGATAGCACACACCAGGAAGGTGCTGGCTAGCACCACGCTGATGAAGAGCAGCAGCCAGTGGCGCAGGCCCACATACTGCTCCCAGAACAGGAATGGGTAACCGTTGGGGTAGCTGGGCAGACCCTGCCGGCTGTAGTTGCTGCAGATGGAGCGCACACTCTCAATGGCCTCCACAAACTGGGGCGTCTCGCGCAGCCCATTGAGGTAGAAGGGAAACTGTGCATATTCGATGGGCTCTGCGGCAGGAACTGCAAGGCAAAATAATAGCAGTGCCTTTAGCCTCTGAAGCTTCTCACGTTTTCTACTGTGAATTTATTTAATTATTGTTCTGTTTGTTCTTATAATCAGATATCTTCCACCACAGGTGAGCATTTACAAAGCCTCCACAGAGCATCAAAATAAAGTGCTATCCCTTCATGTTTTCACTGCTATTTAACTGATGTATACATTAAAACTATTCTAAAACGATACCAGGACAAAAGTATCCGAGAACCGAACAGGCGATCTACGATGCCAAACTGGGGCAAACTTCACTTTCTTTTTGACTACACAGTAAAACCTTTTTGTGTATAACTACTATAATTACTAAATTATTGTAATTAACTGGCAATTTCTGCAGTGAATTACTATTTTCAGCGTTCATATTTGGTCCTACACAATTATAATTCTTTGCTTTTCTAACGTACAACTCATACGTGCTACAGATGTGCTCCCACCACTGCCCAAGGACGCTAAGATTTGATACATTATGCAGTACAACATGTAGAGACATAGGAAAACAGCAAATCCATCTAGCTGTATTTTCATAGCAGATGTTTCAATGTGCAGACCGCATATATATTTTCAACAGTCTAGTATTGCTTATCAGTCATTACAGTGAGACATAAAGACCACAAATAAGGCAGTAACTTACAAAGGTACTTAAGTAAGTAAGTACTTACAAAGGCTTATTAGTCAGTAACTACAGGGACTTCAATGCAAACGGGTTGAGCTATTCTGAGGTTACAGAAATGTGTAATAAGACGTTTAGGCTCGTGGGTGGGCCCAGGCCATTTAACGGGTTAACTGAAACACGAAACACCATCATGGTTGGAATACCTGAACAAGTCAAGTGGAATCAAACACACCTTCAAACTAACAAACCGCAAGAAATGTTTGGAAGCTCCACCCCCATCACAACACCAAGCAGAGAGAGTTGCTATTTGAGTCCATTTCTCAAATTGTAAGAAATGTTATTTTAATTTTGGCCCTTACGTCAACAACGTAGTCATGTGTTTTAAGTGGGATGTTTAACATCATAACAGAAAATGTGTTACACACCAAATGCAACAAGAAAAAACGGACAAGAAAATATTATGCGAAATATTCAGACTTGATTTTTTTCACACAATGGATTTTACATTTCGGCAAAGTCCTTTGCTTCTCACGAAGTGGTCTTGACATTGTGCAGGATGTTCCAGTTTCAGCCAATTCATCACCTTAATTGTCGTCGTGCCAACGACACTGTTTGGTCAGTAAGTTGATGTCGCAGGCAAGTTCGCAAAAAATCAGACAAGGGACCAACAAAGAAAGAAACCGAATGAATAAATCGCACTCAGGGTGTAAAGCCAATCTACCCTCCTGCAGACTGTAGTCCCAACCACTGCACTGCTGCACTTGTTCCTGCTAATTAACTTCTTCAGAAATCCTTGACTGGCTTGAGTGACCAGATGCATTACCCGGTAATGGGGGGGGTGTCAGATCAGGTTGGGACTAAACTCTGCAGGAAAGCAGATCTACAGGAGGAGGTGTGGAGACCAGTGAGCAACCAAACATCCAGCACAACCACAACTAACTGGCAGGAACTAGACGCATTATAGAAAAAGTGGATATTCTAGTCTTCTGGCAGCGCAAGTTAAAGAAAATAATCACAGCCACAATGTTGGTATTTTCCTCAGATCTTTCAGCCCCACTCGAGTACAAAGTACTCCTCACTTTCCCAATATGCTTAGCAAATAAAAACTAAATACTAAATAAAGTAAAATCCCATTATTTACCTTCCTAGACACAAAGGCTGACTTCGTGCTGCCAGCCGACTGAGTTTAGCTCCACCCCTAATCTAACATGCCTGACTCAGGTAATGAATGCCTTAAGGAGCATCGGAATATAAGCGCCAGGCGTGTTGGATCTGAACTCTCCGGGCTGGTAGATCTCCAGGATCAGGATCAGGAATCCTTATTGCATAGCAATATTTTGTATTTAAGGAAAACAATAAATTCCTGCAACGATTTTACACCAGTTTTCTACACTGTACCTCTACAGTCAATGAGCAGCCCAAAAACCTTTATTTCGGGGGTGACGGCTTTTAAACACAATGGTTTCCTCACAGCCTTGGGGGGAAAAAGGGGGGCAAATTAGCAGCTATCAAATCTCAACTTGCAGCTGACTGTCATCCCTGACAGTGATCTGCTGTAATTACGCTGTCAAAATCAACCCCCTTCACTACTCCTCAGAACACACACCCGTACAGCCTGTCAATCACTCAGAGCTCTGCTAACCACATCTCAGCGTGCCCAACAATGACGGCCCGTACGCCGCACACGTCCTTTAGCGTCATAAACGTTTATTCTTTGATTCCCAGCCAAGGCCGAGACTCCTCATACGTGTCTGAAAACACTGAAGAGGATTTGCCCTGACACTTAAGTCTATCACCTGTCACTGAAGCTTCTCTCCACCGCGGAGCTTTCATCAGCTTCCCCACCGATGACTCATCACTGCTACTGCTGGACTGGGATAAGTGGCGGTCTTAAAACCACAAATAAAATCGCAAGAATGTGACCCAGAATAACTACCTCTCATGGAGGTGTGTGCGAGCGCGTGTCTGGGGAGTAGGTTAGTGTGTGTTCCGCACAGGGTCATGCAGGACCACTTGCTAAAACATGGTTTTGCCCCATTATAATCTCCACTATAAATTTCCATTAAGACGGGAGTTGGACGGCAGCCAGCCGTGCTGCAGGAGCTCCGACATGGAGAAGCCGTCTCGGCTTGTTATCCAATCATGTACTCCTGAGCACCCCCTGTGCACAGCCCACTCGCTACCCACATCCACACTCTACTACACTAACACTGCAGCTCTCAGTTAACCTACAAACCTGAGGCCAGTCCTCAAATCACAAATAAAGGTGCCAAAGTGGGTTTTCTGGAGCGATGCCACAAAAAAAACACACATTTGGTTCCCAAAACGACTTTTCAATGAATCACTCTTTAAAGATGAGATGTTTTCTTTTAAATGTAAAGATTTTCCACATGACATAATATATACATTTGAAATTCTCAATGCTAGAATGAAATATTACAATATTCCAAGGATGGGCATCTTTCCTCATCCATCCATCCATCCAATCCAAAATGAAAATTCATGTTTCACTTTTTAGCATATGGAAATGTTGAAAATCAAAGCCTAATATTTCCTAATACTCCAATAATATGTATCTTTCAATACTTGAACCGAGCCTCCAATACAGTAATACAGCTGTCTAGCTTTGCTGTTTAGAAGGGGGGATATTATTATGATCTGAATTTGGTGAAAAGCCATTTTTATATATAAAGTCTTTGTGGAAATATAAAAACAAAAGCTATGATTTTGTCCTTTTTTGGCATGAGAAAAAAGAAAAAAGCATGAATAACTAATTAATGAAGTAATGAAGTAAGTATATATTAAAGAAAAATTTAATATTCAGTTAATGATGTAATTATGTACATATTAATTGCATTTAATATGTACAGCTAAAAGACAATAATACAACACATAATATTATTCTTCTTCTTATTTTTAATAATAATAATAATAATGATAAATTAAACTCATTCACTGGTCCAGTGCCAGCACAAACAGTATCGAATCATAAGGTATACTGACTGGTGAAGCTGTTGATGGGGATAGAATCAGTGCGGTCATGGATCCACTCTGGAGGATGAGGACGGATGTTGGCCTGAGAGGCAGCATAGGCGACCGGGTCATTGCTGACCCAGGCGGTCAAGTAGATGTAGAAGGCGCTGGGGTTGATGATCCCATCTGCATCCACCAGTCTATGTTTGGTGAGCTGGTGGGGTGAACGGGACATGAGAGGCTTCAATATCAACAGCAGAAAAGAAATTACTCATGCTTAAGAAATAAAACAGCATCACAAAACTGTTTTTAACCAACTCACAAATAGCATTACTAGAAATTTTACAATGTATGATATTTACAACTACTCAAGTAACAATATACAATATGTACAATATTAGTTTCTTGTTTTATTCTACACATTGTTACTATTTGATGTCGTCATCGTGGGAACAAAACCTTTTCAAAATTTTAACTTTACAGGAGAAAGAAAAAAATATTATGTTAATATTATTAACTTGCTATGGATGCTAATGTAACAATATTTTTCAGAGTTATGCCAAACCATTTCTATTGGTCCATGAAGGAATTCTTATACATGAAAAGGGGAACTAGAATTGCACGAAAAAGTAAAAATCCACAAAAATGGAAATACAATACTTTTGCGTGACAGTTATGATACACAGCATCTTTAAACAAAAACCTGAATCACACCAATATGGAAAAAAAATCAAGGCAAAATTTCATGCACTGCTTCCAAAAGTATAAGTATATAATCGTATAACACTGGCGTCAAAGACTCAGGGGTCAGAGATCCACTGTTAATAATAGTACTAATAATAGTTAATAATAGTATCCAGAGACGTTTACAATTGCACAGCACTAAGTACTACGTAAATACTGACATTTTCAATTAAGAAATAATGAAATGTGAGGCAAACAAATGAACCACTGTGCTTCGTTTTATATAGGTTAAGAATGCCCACCAGCTCTAAACTAATCTCTACTTTCTTCCTCCCTCCTTACAGGGGGCCCCAGTCAGCCACCTCCTGTGAAGGTAAAACCATTATGGTATGATGCTCTGTGCCATACGCACTTTTCAGGACAATAAATCCACAGTTTCTCAGTCAGGAGGTGGGTTGGCTCGGCATGCGCGTGTGTATATGTACGGTGGGTGGGGGTGGAGAGAGGGAGAGAGAGAAATTTGCTTGAGTTAGCGTAACAATAAAAAAATTGGCCGGAGTCCCTGGGCGCGCCTGTGTGCAGTTAACCTCGCTGTTAACACAGGAGGAAATGCCACCCAGCAAATGGAGGAGAGCTATAAAAATAACACAACATCTGTACAAATGTTGCTAACACTTGCTTCTCCTGACCCCTACGGATACTTACAATGCCCGGCGCCACAGACGGTTCCTGCCTGGAGGACGGAAAGGGGGCTCCTGATAGCCATTATAAAATGACCTAAGACATTTTACGAAAGCTCAAGATGCAAAAAATCATTTGAAAAATCCCTACACCACGTTTAAGGTGAATGGAAAATGTTACATGTTCAGTTTTAGGGAAAATCTGAGCAATTTGGGAAATTTTTAAGGTGAAGCATAAGAGGAAAAAATACCAGTCAAAATTCAATCAAATCAAAAATCAAAACAAAAATCAGTTTTAAAATACACATTAAAATATAGAAATAAAAACTATAAAATACCCTTAAAACAGAAGGAAAAGAAACAATAAATTATAGCTATAATCTGCATTATTATGTATTACTTTGAGTGAAATAAAACTGCCGAGTAAAAAAGAAAAGAGCACAACTGCTCTGTCCACTCAAAGAGGACATGGCAGCAGTTCCAATAGAAGAGAAGAGAGATTGGGAGGAGGGGGGGTGTGTGGGGGGGCTGGGGGAGGGAAAAAAGGCAAAAAAAGTGAACTTGGATTCCAAAGATCTGGATTGAATTAAGCAGCAGGATACGCAACAACTGTATGTCTTCAAGCTGTCATGGGAAGCCCACAGTGCGAGGCCGGCGGCCTTCTGGCCGGCTGCCGTCCCTCTTCCCTCACAAGCACAGGAAATGACATCACGGGGCCGCACACCAACACAGGCCGGCTGCCTTTTCTTTTTTTCCCCTACCCCCTCTGCTTCTCTGGCGAGTGCTCAGTACGACGATTGCACTCGAAAATGAGAAAAAAAGTGGACTGTTCCAGCCTGTGTTTTGCAGAGGAGTCGGCAGACAGACAGGACGGTGCGCAAGAGTGTCTGCTCAATTGCCCCCTCGACCCCTCGCCACCCACCCATCCAGACCCTCCGGCGTATCAGACTCTCTTGACATCTCCTGTTTACATTTGCCTTTCGCCTGCTATTTCATGCTGAGCAGTGACTAGAAGCGTTCTAAATGTTGTGCTGTGCGTGTTTATGCGGGAAGAGAAGCATCTGATGATGTAGGAGCCTGTGCTGCCTCTTATAGGTGGGATCGCATGCCTGCGCCGAGCGAGAGGGACAAAATGCTTTAAATGAAGGGCTAATTGCTTTTTCAGAGGCGGGTTGTGGCCCCATGGAGGGCTTCAAATTCCTGTGTTCGGTAAAGCAATCAGCGTGAGAGAGAGAGAGAGAGAGAGAGAGAGAGAGAGAGAGAGAGAGAGGGAGGGAGAGAGAGAGAGAGAGAGAGAGAGAGAGAGGGAGGGAGAGACATATATGGAGAACTAGGCATTCATAAGTCCAACACTTGCGCTAAAAGCAAAAATATTTGCTTCATCTATGCCAGTGTTTCCCAAACTGTGGTATGCATACCCTCAAGGTTATACTGAATGACACTGGGACTTGGTCAAATAACGTTCCTGCACTCATTTATACTTCATTTTATTTATAAAGCCGGCTGCACAGTCACACAGGTACTTCTGATAGGAGCGACACAAACAGCTTCAAGCATATTGCAAAACTCATGCTCTAACAGTTTGGTATTTTAGCCTTTTATCACAAATCATTTTACCACTCCTGCCACTTCTGAGAGTTCAGGAGTTATTTCAGTTTATTACGTGCTGCTGTGATGCGTGATTATAGTGTGCATCCTTTACTGACTGTTTTTAAGGCCTGTATGATGCTTGTAAGTCGAGTAGATGAGTTGGTTTCTTTCGCCGATGCGTTTTAGAGTGCAGTTTTAGTGACCTTTTAGTGTCCTCTGCCACCCTGAGCTCTAACAGGACGGGGACTGGCCCACACCTATAATACAGCAGCATATTAACATCCCTACTATTGTTTATTTATCTAGTGTTGTCCATTTTAAGGTAAACATTAATATTGTCCAAAAAAAAAGATGCTATAAAAGTGCACATCTGTTCACCAAGGTACAAGGCACAATGTAAATGTACCCTCAATGTGTACATCTGGTGTGTTGTGTCATCACGTCATAATGTGTTATGGTGGACTGATAGACACCTCCATGTCTTATATCCATCACGCAATATAAGTGTGTGTACGTGTGACAGAGAGGGGATACACAGCAGGAAGTTTAATGTCTAAGGGGGTAAGGGGCTGTAAAAGGTTCGGGAACCACTGGTCTATGCAATAATATACGCAACCCATCATCGAACCTCCAGCACAGATGGTTCTACATCACATTGGGACCATTGGGAGAGGGACAAGATACGCTAAACACTATTCAAACAGCTAGAATACAAATACTCTCACCATATGTCCAGATGCAACATGTAGGATGTAAATACCCCAACTGACTCTACTGAGCACAGTTTAAAACTTATAGGATTTCTAAGTTGCAGTCTTATGTGCGAAATATGCTCAGGGTAGCGGTATGGTCTTACGTTCTTCTAGAGTTCCTCTCCACGCACAGCCACATGCTGCACCATAAAGACAGATATATAGGAGTTTTATTTTCTCTCTAAAGCTCAGTGGGGAGAGGTGCTTTCATGCTGTCAGCGCTTCTTGTGGAAAGTAATGCTCCAGTTAAAGAGACACGGATGAATGGGGTTCCAGTCCGGGCGGCTGCTGAAAAGTTCCACCGCGTTTTTCTGAAGACCCGCCGCGTGGCCTGGATATCTAGGGGCGGTTCTCTCTTTACTCTATAGGTTGAGCCTACAGGGAAATGGAGAAGTAGCTGAACTTTGATTGGTTAACTGCTCACCAGGTTGTAGTTAATGGGCTTGTCTCTGCGGCCGGTCTGCACCAGGAGCTTGTAGGCCAGGACTCCGTCATCAGAGGCGTTCTTGTAGTTCCCCTGAGTGATCCTGCCCGCCTCCCAGTCTTTATCAAAAGCCTCCTGCAGACCTGCACAAACACAACAACAACAATAACAACAACTCAGAATGCAACTTAAAACTACTAGCAACTAATCTATACTTCTTAATTCTTACAGGTCTAGAATTATTACTCTCTGAGTGGAACAAGGTATTAGGGAGGGTCCCCGACCTAGCCAGTTGGTGGGGCTGGTGGGAGTAAGAGGCAATGCATAATATTATTGATTATTTTCCTGCTCACTCAAGCATTGTAATGTAAATAAAAATTTCAGGTTGACTTTAATTACATGTCATGTCATGCGCTTCCAGGTACCCCCCCCCCCCCCCCAACAACCTCCCCCATCACCCCCCCCCCCCCCCCACATCTAACAATAACTTTGAATCAAAGCGTTATCATAATAAATTACACCACAGGAAGCTCTTACCTTACAAAGTGATTGACAGGCATTCTATGAGTGCCGATATATTCCGAATCTATTTGATTTATTTGCCTGCAACATACTAGCAAAAAAACTGCCACGACTTTATTACAAGTAATAATCCTGCTAAAGAGAGCTATAACGGCAGCAAGCAACCCAGGCAAGGGACAATGACCAACCAAAATGCTCCCATTGTGTTTAAAATGAGCTGTTCACACAAGTGAGTGACAGTTTTTGCTCGGTCGTTGACAGATGCTCTGTCACAGTGCGCTGGGCTCCACCTTAAATGCTGCAGTTAAGCCAGATGCCCTTCATCATAACGTGGTTAAGCTGGACGGACTAATCCATGAGGTGTATAAAAATGAGCCTTTCTCTAATTTTTATGAGGACATCGCTAGCGTGCTGAAACTTTTCTGTTTATGAATACAAACGTGGTTTGAAAAAAATGACCTAATTCTGAGAGGATTTTCAATGAACTATAAGGAAAATACAAGAAGGATGCATCATGATTTTGTTATTGTGAGCTTATGCAACATATACTGTCCAGCATTGCACTGCACTCTGTGTACTGCCTAGTAATTTTCCTATTGAAATCTATAACATGAATCTATAAAAAAAAAGAACAGTATCAAAGCTTTTGGCTTAATTATAATAAAGCTGAACTGAACCAAACTGAATCCTTCTACGGGTCCCTGAATCTCTTGTTTGTTAGAGCTGGATGGGTAAGAAAGTGGGCTGGGTGTGCTGGGAATTAAACGACACTGCTTGACTGCCCAGAGACTTACCAGGTTCTCTAAACTCCTCTTGTTCTTTGAGTAAGGCTTTGAGGGCTTGCCCTGATCCATTCATGCAGCCCTACGTCTACCTCGCCTTACTTTTTTCTCTCTCCTCCTTACTGTACTCCTCCTGTCCTTCTCTTTCTCTCTCTTTCCCCTCCCCCCCCCCCATCGGCAGCAGCCCATTTCTGGGACACATTGTTTTCGTTCTCTCCCTCGCCTCACTGTCTGTGTAAAATTTGTCGAGCCATTTCAAACCACAATATTAAAGACAGCTCTCTCCACCCTATCTGGAACGGCCTTCACACAGCACACACACAGACATACACATGCACGCACCCATCGCCATACACCCAATGGAAACACAGGCTCGAATAAAATAGCTCAGCAGAGGGACCATAAAGTGGGGAATCAAAACCATGAATGATGGTTAACTTTATGGACGATGAAGCTAAAAGGCGCGATGCCAGTCAGGCTCTGAGCAAACAGCCCAGGCTTTATAGGCAGGTATGCTATTATCACAGAGACACTGACTCATAGGGCTTTACAGAATAAAAGAAAGAAAGGAAAATAGAATGGGGTACAGCTTTGAATGCGTCCCACCTAGGATTACCTGGAATGCTAAAAGCCAGACAAACGCGCACACACACACACACACACACACACACACACACACACACACACACACACACACATACACAATGTGGCTGCAAAGAGCGTCTGGGAACATTTTCACAAAGCACAGCAGCTGTAGGGACATGCCCTCTATCTTGCCATCTCTCTCTCTCTGACTCTCTCCCTCTGTTTTCCTTTCTTCTCTCACTTTCCCTCTCAAAACATTGTTGGAAAAGGTACTGTTTAGGAATATTTTTGTTCACAAACGTACACACAAATGCTCAAACGATACACCATTGTCCTTAAAGGGGAATTCGACCAATTTCTCAACATGCACGCAGAAGCAAAAGGTTCAAATGTAAATAAAACCAGTGAGATTGGTTTGATGTGAAATACTCAGGTCTACAGAAATGGACAGAGTCAGAACAGTGCACAGTGATGGCGAGAGGAACCGGACATCCGCCTCTAAAAGCTCACATCAAGCTATTACATGAAATGGTTATGAATGTGCTTCATAAATGGTTATGATGTGTTTACATCTCAACCAATGAATTATTATGTACATTTTGTGGATAAGTCTGTGGAAGTTTCACTCTAATAGTGTACCTTCGTTTTAAAGGTATACTGTGATCACTTTCCCAGAGGACAGGTGCATATTTTCATAACTTAGTTATGTAAATCTCATGTAAATTAGAAAAATAAAATAAAAAGCCTGGAGTCACGACGGGGCATACGGAATCAATGAAACTTAAAAAATATATAATTTCTACAGAATATGGTGCAATAATGTCCTCTAACTAAAGGGGGTCTGCCACCGTAGTGACAATTTAATTTAATTTAATTGAAAGATTTTCTAAGAGTGCACCATTTTTCCTTTCTCCTTAACTGACAGTCCCCTCTTTTTCACTTTCCCTCTCCTCTTTTTGTCTCTCTCCTCCTCTCTCTGAAATATTAATCTATCTTTGGTAAGACATTAAACGTGTCACGGATTTGAGGCTTTGGAGGGTGATTGATATTTGTGAAAAACAGATGAGCTAATGATGGCAGACTGAAGGAGGGATCTCTCCAAAAGCCGCTCTCTCTTCCCCCCCCCCCCCCCCCCCCCACACACACACACACACACACACACACACACACACACACACACTCGCACACTAACAGAGTGAGACAACGTCTGCAGTCTGGGCTGTCAGTTATCTAAGAAACGTTAAGTGATGACCTTCAGGCATTTACACAGTGACAACAGTCAAGCAGCAAACAGCACCTGACAGCCAAGAGTGAGAACAAACAAACACTGTGGATTTCAATAGTGAATAAGTTCCAGTAAGGATGCACAGAAAGTTCAGCCCTTTTTAAAAGTGACCTTTTAACTTTTCAGCTGGAAAGGAAGGTGCAGAAAGGCAAAAAAATTGCCAGAAAAAGCAAAGATTAAACAGCACAATGAACCGTAAAAATCAAAGACTTTACAAATCATTTTTTGAGTAATGAAAATGCAAAACATTTTAAATGCTATTTGCTCTCTGCTTTCACATTCAAACAGTGTGAATGGCAGCAGATCAACAGTGAAAACACTGGCTGTGTACAGCCACTTTAAGGTTTCTACAAGGAACAATTTATTAGCACTGTTAATACCAAGTATTAAGACAACACTCCATCAGGTCCATCAACACTTGGAAACAAGACATCCTGCTAAATTATTCCGAATATCGCAGAAAAGAAGCTGAAAGGAAAGTCTCAGCTAGCGCTTAGACGCCATCTGCGTACCCCATTTTTGAAATGTGAAAAATAAATACATAAAATTTTATAAATGTAATAAAATAAATAAATAAATAAATAAAAGTAAAAAAAAAAATCAAAGTGTAAAGTTTATCTAAAAGTTTAAAAGTAATTCGATGCCTTGGACGGCCAGTTTGTGAACTTTCACTGCATCACTGATTTCTAGGGGTGTAAAATTCTGACAGGGTCTGACTCAAAATTTTCCATGATTCAATTGTTTTGGTACAATTACTAAACAGGCAATGCAGAATCTTACATTTGAAAATAGCCAGAGAATTGAGTGGACACTCTGGTGAACACTACCATAATCATAATCATTATGTAATCATGATTCTCATTATTTCTATCACTCTAAAATTGATGCACTTGTATTGGCAACATCAGGTCGGGGAATTGTAATACATGAACGCATTTTTACACCTGCAAATAATACCAAGCACTAACCACACTGGTAAAGAGACTATTTTTGAACCACAATTTCTGAATTTGAGTGTAATTGTGTACTACCTTGCAGCCAGTCACGGAAGTAGTGCAGCCACATGAGAGGCAGCTGGCCGTTGTCCTCACGAAGGACGTACTTGACTGCACCAAAGCGCTGGTGCATCTCATAGAGTAGTGGCTGGGCCTGGGCGTACTCCGCTTGCTGCGTCACCACGTACATGTTGTAGAAGGAGAAGTATTGAAACTGAGCGCCCAGGAAGTCGTACTCAGCCGTCTCCCGCGGCACGATGTCCGTCAGCTCCAGACCATCTCGCACGCAGGTGGTCCCGTACAGGCTGATGCCCAGCAGGGCCAAGAAGAGGAGAATCACCACTGCCTGGGACCACACACATACACACACAGAGAGATGGATGAGTCAGGATTTGGCTGTAATCAGAGCTGTGGCTCTCACTGCACCTTTATGACTGGCCCTCTGACTCAAAAGGTGTTTGCGGTTTTTGTAGAAGGGTCTGACTCAGAGAACAGTTGCACAAGTGCTAAAAACCTCAGCTGCTTTCCATTCACCTCTCTCCCTCTGTCCCTCTCCAACCTGGCAAAGTAAGCTGAGTCTTAGTATGTCCATTCCCAAAGACGGCCAAGACAGCTCCCTTAAGAGACCCCCCTCTAGCCAATTCACAGTGTTGGTCTATTCGGATGTTCTATTGTATTTTTGGTTCATACATTCTACTCTAGCACACTTGATTGAAGTAATCAAAGGCAGCAGAACGATCTCATGCATGTTGGTAAGGGGAAAAACGACATTCTGACTGGAGTTCAAACAAAGCAAGGGCTACAACTAATGGCTATTTCTGCAATCTGCTACCCAAATGAACGATCAGTTTATCTAAATATAAGGCGTTCTTCAGTTCATCTCTTTTTGCCCATCATTCAAGGTTCTGCAACTATGGAGGACTGAAATGACAGAAGTAGTGTGACCCGTAACGAGTGCTATATTGTACTGCATTAATCATAAAGATTAAAGAGCATTCTAATTCCGTTTATGCAACCAAGAGTCAATGTATTTTAAATAAGCAATGTCTCTATTTAATCAGGAACAAGTGCAAAACTAAAATAGGTACTGGTGTAATAAGCAAACACCCAATTAGCTTCTTTGTGTGCTTTTAATTGGTTAACTGTCACACCACTGACTGTTGTTTACATTCTTACTGGCCAGGGTTCTATAAATACTGAGGATTCCTTCAGGTAAGCTCAGGAAAGCATACAGTGATGTAATTGATCACAAATACATACACAAATAACACAATAACACAAAAACAATCACCCAGTCCAACTCTCTCACCTTCGTGGTTGGCTGCAACAAGAAAGGCGCATAGTGCTTCTCGGCGAAAGAGGCAAAGGTCCAGCGGGAGCAGGCCGGTTCTGCGCAGCTCGGCCCTGTCTCCCCACTGTGGGACAGGAGGTCCCTGGTGGAGCTGGCGCCCTCCGTGCTCCGGCAGGACGCTGTGTCACCTGCCGGGTTTCCCCGCACGACCCCCGGCCCGGCGCCAGCCCAGCTGTTGTTGTTATTGTGGTGGTTGACATTGGTGGTGGTTGGGGGGAAAGGCTGGACGGAGATGCGTGAGCGCGGCTCGGCTGTAGTGTAATAGGCCTGTGTGCGTGGGTCGTACTCCGTGCGAAGCTGCACCGTGGACTGCATTGTGATCTGCGTCTGCTGGGAGAAGCCATGGCTGCTGTAGGATGGAGGGGGGCTGTAGTGGCCCGCCTCACTTGATGGGTCACCGTATGCTGCCTGGGGCTCCAGCTGGATGACCCGGTTAGCACACGGACTGCAGAGGAGAGAGAGAGAGAGTAAGATAAACAGCAGAGCCAAACAATGCAATATTTATTATTTATACAATGCAATGTTATATTGTTGCACGGAGGGCTAGGGAGAATGCAGTCTCATAAAATATGTATGTGTCTGTGCCATTGCGTGACTTCTGGGAAGCACATCTGTATTCCCCTTATCTACTTTTGCATGGACGCTTTTTGCCGGTGTTTCCGATTGGTGCTTCTGAGCAGTTGTACAAATGTATGCAAAACTGATGGCAATCAAATGCCAGTCGGGAGCAATTAAAAGGCGGAAAGCAGCTAACGTTACTGACTGGGAGGCAAGCTTTTCAGCTATGGTTAAAGTTGAGGCTTCAGGTTCAATTTCCTGCATGAGTTTGGGACCATGACGAAGAGAGTATAGTGCGTGCATAAGCTTAAGAGTCTCTCTCTCTCTTGCTTTCCCTCCCTCACAACACACAAAGAATGTTAAAGCGGCATGAAGAAGAAGCCAAAAGCATGCCCTCCGTGAGGGCCCCAGACGTAGATAACCACACAAATACACACACGCTGAAGATTACGACACCTTCAAACGGCATGAAGCAATAACCCGTAAAATAACCCACATTCTGAAAATAAATGCAGGAAAGACGCCAAACAATTATCAAAACAAGGTTTTACACAGTGTGACAATTTCTCAGTGTCCAAAAAATCAGCTTTTCTATCAGTATAACTGAAATTAAGGCTGTAACTATTTCAATATACTGAAAAATCGAATTTGAAACTATATCAAAAGTTATATCTATATCCGAGGGGCTCACATTTATCATCTGTTGTGAAAACAGAGCTGAGCAATATGAACAATGTTTGTAATTATTGTAATAAATGAAGTGTCACAACATGCTTTTCTGAGCATGCTGTGGATATCATCAGCACTTACACACTTCCCAACTGCTTGTTTAACTAAAAAGAGAGCATAATTAGCCCTGTTTAATTGGATTTACTGCAGGATAGCATGTAAAAATGTTGAAGAAAAATGACGGGTTTCATAGCTTCAATAGTATTCTTAAAATATTACTTTGTTTCAGCTCATCAGATGCCAGATGAATGAATATCGTGATGTATTGTGTGTTGTGAAAACTTCTTCAATTTTCATTACATTACATTTTTACCATATCACCATCCTCTATGCAGAAGCCACACCCAATGATCAATACCAGGTATCTGGGTGCCGCCTATCATAGTATAATGTATAGTGGGTGGGTCTTATGTTATGCATACAAACACACTCAGTTAAGTTAAGTGATACTTTTTTGATCCCACAAACGGGGAAATCCCACCTCTGCATTTAACCCATCTGTGAAGTGAAACACCACATACACACTAGTGAACACACACACACTAGGGGGCAGTGAGCACACTTGCCTGGAGCGGTGGGCAGCCCAATCCATGGCGCCCAGGGAGCAGTTGGGGGTTTGGTGTCTTGCTCAAGAACACCTCAGTCATGGACTGTCGGCCCTGGGGATCAAACCGGCGACCTTCCGGTCACAGGGCCAGATCCCTAACCTCCAGCCCACGACTGCCCCCCTCAAGAAACGCTTGACCCCGATGTGATATGAACACGCAACCTTCTGATCTGGAGTCAGACGCGCTACTGTTGCACCACGAGGTCTTATGTGTTCATTTTAATTATAAGGGTACAGGCTGTGATTTTGGGGGGGCTTATTTTGTTACAAGGTGGTGCGGCAGGTGTTAAAAAAGTTCTATTTGCGAACTTTTATTTACCTAAGCCAAACCTATCTGTGTACTTTATGCAGAGCTCTGTAGATTCAAGACACTTTTAACAAACAAAATAACAAAAATCGAATAATATCTTGACTTAAGAATCACATCAAACCTGAAAACAGGTGCACTGTTAAACCCTTAAGCGCGCATTCATGTCAGTTGTGTGCACGGTGCAAACATCAACATCTCAACACAGGAACACTAGACACATATTAAGGCATTCCTTTTTTTCTTGCTGTATCAAACATTTACTGAGACGCCACTGTGTGTCATTACATGTTTACCTCAAACCTATAAAAAGCACCAATCTATACTGAAATCATTGCCTTACATGTATGATATTGGTACTTTTTTACTGACCCTTATGTATTTGCTTATAATAGGAAAAAGCAGCTAAAATTGAAATAAATATGAAATGATCACCAGCACTACTACGGTTTACAGCTCAGAATATAACTATAAACATGCATATTGCTGGTGCATGACTTGCACTTGGCTGTAGTGACAGAATTTTTACTTCCATTTAGGGGTGTACGATAAATCAGATTTGTATTCAGATTGTGATATTGTTTCCACAACGAACATGTCTTCAGAGCAGCGATGACAGGCATTAGGAATATTCTCACGTCGAGTAGTGTGCAATAAGTGTGCAAAGCAGTAACGGCTACTGTCACAACAAACATTCAATAATACAGCAAAAAAAAAAAAAAACATTGTGTGCCTAATTAAAAATAAGATTAAGAGACCCTTATTAGTCCCACAACGGGGAAATTTTACCTCTGCATTTAACCCATCTGGGCAGTGAAACACCACATACACACTAGTGAATACACACACTAGGGGGCAGTGAGCACACTTGCCCGGGGAGCAGTTGGGGGTTAGGTGTCTTGCTCAAGGACACCTCAGTCATGTGTTATCGGCTCTGGGGATCGAACCGGCGACCTTCCGGTCATGAGGCTGGACCCCTAACCTCCAGGCCACGACTGCCCCATATGTGGCCCATAAATTTATGTGCATAGTCTTTACTGAAAAAGCTGTTTCTCAGCCTTCCTGTGCTTAAAGGAGAGGTTGATTTCTGTTTAAGCATCCAATAAAAAAAATCACTTCCAGTCAGAGACGCAGTACTTTAATAGAAATTCTGTCATGGCGATATCTGACAGCTTTATCAACCTTTTCACTTCCAATATCGTGAGAGACTTTTAAAAAAAGATGTAGTTCAATTTGAAACGTATGATTGAATGAAATATATCATTGAAACAATAAACGTTGCTTGCTGTGTAGTTGTGCAGCTCTGCTTTAATGCACACTGTTGAAATGAAGCTCCTACAGCTGGAGCTAATGAGAATTTCCAAGCAATACCACAATGTCTTGGAGCAACGAGAGATTAATGGAGGGATGGCTGGAAGTGACAGTGGATTATGAATGTGCGCCTGTGTGTGTGTGTGTGTGTGTGTGTGTGTGTGTGTCACCTGACGAAGCAGCAGAAGATGTCGAAGCGGCGGTCCTCTCTGCGGTACAGGTCCATGCTTAGTATGGCAGGGAAGATGAGCAACACCATGGCGAAGTTAAACACCACCACAACAGCAGCCTGAGAGACACACACACACACACACAAACACACACAAAAACACACACACACACAGAGTTAGACGAATGCACACTCGCATCAACCCAAAGACGCATTCAAACAAAAAACCACACATCTGGGTCACAGTCAATGCCAAAACCACAAGGACTGAACAAATTCAGTTTCAAAACAACTGCCTTAGTCTAAAGTGAAAAACTATACACAAATAAAAAACACAACACACGCACCACCCAGGCTTCCTTTGGAACTCCTCGGGTGACAGCGCTTTAATTCAAAAGAGTTGGCAATCAACTATTAAACAAATGCGGAGACAACGAAATATTGCACTGGAGCCCGAGGCGCACATTCAGATAAGATCCCACAGCTTTACAGAGCTGCACGCAAAACCAGTGTTTAGATCTGGTGTGGAAATTCTTTCTTTCTCTATATATACACATATGTATACGTATATGTATACGTATGGAAGGTTCTCCAAGAGAAAGTACAAGAATGAAAACACAGGAGGTTTATGCATCCATGCCATTATGTGCAACTTCCATAGCATAGAGAATGTAAAGAGTACTGTGCAAAAGTCCAAGACAACCTTTTCATGTATTTATTCATCAGTTAAAACAGCCATAAAGTACAAGCTACTCCTGTACCCAAAAACAAAGTTACTCAGAAAACCATATATCTGACAACAGACTCAACAATTAAATATAATTCCCCATTTTCCAGCTTTTATTACGTCTGCTGTTTACCTTTCTTTCTTTTTGGGAGGCTTACTGCCAGTGAAAGAAATCAGGGATATATTTTTCCACACCTCTAAAATTCGGTCTTAGAAGAGGCTGCGATTACAAATTTAGACTCGTCACAACACAAAACTCTACAAAACCATTTTTCTTCTCAGCCATCACCTTCTCTTCTCGTGGTTGAAGGATGGATAGGAATATATATGTGTATATATATGTGTGTGTGTGTCAAAGAATGTAAGAAAGAAGGAAAGAAATCAAAAGAAGAGAAGGGGTGAGAGAGAGAGAGAGAGAGAGAGAGAGAGAGAGAGAGGCGAGAGAAAGAGTGAACACACACTGTAGCATGCCTGGTCTGGTTAGCTTGTTTTTTTGTTCCTGGGTGGAGATTGGCTGTGTGGTTGACTGCCAGACCACCCAGCGAGCGCAGCGGCCCAGCACAGCCTGAAGGTGCTGAGAGCGGTCTGCGTTTCAGCACACACCTCCCAGCCTGCTCACCACTGCCAGACACACACCACGCAACATCCTCAATGCCTTACTCATCTCTCTCCATCTCTCATTTAACTTCCCCGGCCGCACACATCAACAGCAAATCATACGTCTTCCCAGGCTCTTAAAACGCTGAACTGACGTGTGAGGAACGTGTCTGTTTTACGCTGAATAAGAGAGCGGCTAAATGACTAATGAAGGGATCCAGAGAGAGACGGAGGATAAAGAACGAGTCTGTCTGCAAGAGAACAGCTCTACAGAGGAGGCTCTGTGAAGGCTGGCACACACACACACACACACACACACACACACACACACACACACACACACACACACACACACACACATTCTCTCTCGCTCTCTCTCTCTTACTGATCCACACAGAGTGGAGTGTAGCATGTGGACTTCAACTGCGTCTCCTTTTTACATGAGATTATAGTAACAGGTAATACTATAAAATAGACTTGTTTATGTGGTTTCTGACATTGTTTGCTACACTACATACCTAAACACATGTACACACCTGCTCATCCAGTGCTTTTTCCATTGTGGCATCCTGCTACTGGCTCGTTCGGCCACGGCCGCACAGGAGGCAATGCAGAGAGGCGGCAGCATGTGCTATATGTGCTATAATGCAGAGCTTGTGAACTAGCAGCCTGGCACATTACATTCAGCAAGTCCAAATGTATTATACATCATAATTTGCAAAAAAGTGGCCTGGAAAGAGGCCTTAATTTAGAGACAATAATCAGAAGATTTCCCTCAAATCATTCAGCCCCATTAACAAGCAGCGTGCTGCAGCAACAGCCTCGGCTCTTCTGGAAAGGCTTCACATTAGATGCTGGAACACTTTGTGACGACCCAACTGCATTCAACATTAGTGAGGTCAGGTACTGATGTTGGATAATTAGTTCTCCCGCATATCCCAAAGGTACTGGATGGCACTCCAGGGAGGGAATTTTCACCCTTCTTGGCACTGGCCATAAGCTATGTGCGCACTATTGGGCACCTTTGTCAGCATAGCTGAATTTACTCTGTAGTAGGCTGGACATTTGTGGGCATACAAGCTATATTCCAATAGCTAGGCTGCAGCAAAAAGGTGGATGCTCAGTGGCACTGTCCTATGAAGGCTCTTCGTTTGTATTACTTAATGCAAAATAGAACAGTATACCGAAGCCATTTTGTCACATTGGTGCATGAAACTTGACAGAGAACACACTGTTGATGTGAATAAGCTGGCAAAACACTGATGTGAATGATCTGACATAGCAGGCAAAACTCTCATTTGCCTGTAATTAAGTGCAATCCCGTGAGCGAACAACTGTATTCAATTTAGATCCAGTTAAACAGAGATGCAACTACAGAAACAGCGGCGCGTATCATTTGCAAAACATTTAAATGGCTTTTTAAAACAACGTGTAGTTATTTCTTTGGGTGACATGCGCAAAAGTCCTCTGGGTCCTCTGGTTGAGTCCTTGAAAACGGTCAGAATGTAAGTCTATTTGAGATTGTTTCACAACTAGCCTAAGTGCAAAGCTTAAAAGCAAAGCACACTCTGGAACGTAGGCTGATCGACTGCATTAGAGGAAGGGTTCTCACGCTATGGTGGAGTCTGTTGTAAAGGCAACTCTGACAGGCCAAGTCATGTGGACAATTCATCTCACTCCTGAACAAAGTCGTCATAGATCGATAGCGCGGCTCTGACTCTGCCTTATCTCTCGCCTATCCGGACAGGAGGAAACAGATAAGGCCGAGACCGCAGGGTGAGAAAGACAGACAGCCAGAGGGAAAGAGAGCGAGAGGAAAACACTACAGGGAGATAGGGACGAGTGTTTTGACTCCAAGTCCATCGCAGCAATGAACTCGTATATACAGGCAGGTGAGCATCTCTAAAAACAGTGCATTCTTACATGTCATGTATTGGTTTCTTGGTTTCTCTCCAGCATGCAGGTGAAGCGGAGGGAAAAAAGCTCTGAATTCCAGCATTCTAGTAAGAGCGAGAAATCTTTAAATCTTTTGGAGGCTGTTGGAAGCTTTTAGAGACTTGGGAACAGCGTGTTTGTGTGTGTGCTGCCGAATAGATGCCAGTTGGACTGCACTGCAGGCATAAACAGTGCGGAGTTTGACAGACGTTGTGCGATCCATCCATCCACAGATGCTAATACCAGATTTACTCTATGTGTGTGCGCTACACATTTCGCATATGCTGTTGCCAGATCCCACGTATTCTAATACAGCGAGCTCAAGCTCACACACACATATAAACCCACCAAAGGGAATGCAAGAAAACGGCCAAACATCAATTCAACCACAAAGGCACAACCAGTTTTTGCCATCCAGCCATTTGGTCTTCATAACGCACATTACCATAAACTGGGAATGCACCGATTTCAGGATTAAGCAGGCCTACGTTAAATTTAAAAATGAGAAATAATAAAAAAAACACGTTTATTCCCTTAGCTTTCCTGGGCCTGTGCACAAGTTCAAACAGTGTGAGCAGCAGCAGATCAACTATGAACACCTCAACTGTGTGGAACTGCTGTATTTATTGCTTTCTCATTAGACAAGCTACTGATGATCTCTGTTCATGCCTATAATTAAGAGAGGAAACGAATGCCCAGCAACGCCTCCATTACAGGCTTGATACCATTTAAAAACATGCCATCCCACGTGATACACTGAATTTAGCAAAACCACGAAAGCAGAAATTTCCTGCTAGTTTTTTAATTGATGAAAAAAAAAATTGATGTCATCACTAAAGAGCAAAAATCAAACTAATTAAATTAAAAAATGGAAATGTCTGGGATGACCAGCCATTGTGTTATTGAGAAAGTTTTATGTTGTGGCACATAATGCAGCCGACAAACAGTCAATCGTTACTGTAAAATACCGTTAAACTGACGAATTGCACATTTGTTTTCATTTACTGTCAGTAGTGCTGTCCAACTGAAAGTGTATTTTCATTATTAGTTTGATTTAATATGTTTCTTTAAAAACAAATTGAAAAACATAGTGTCGGAATTTTCATTTTGGTGCATCACTACCAAAGAAAACGTCATAAATTAGTTCAATCAAAGGGGCACAACCAGTTTTCCCATCTACTCCTCCAATAAATAGCAACTGTAACTGGCACTTTCAGTTTTTGCCTTAAAGAGAAAACCAGCCTAAAAGTTTGGCTGAAAAAACTCAAAGGTTAAATAGGTCATTTATGAAGTGTCAAAATTTAAGACTTAAATAAACTTAAAAACTGTTCATTTCTTTGGACCTCCTGTACTGGTCAGTGTAGATGTGTTCAAACAGTCTGAGCAGCAGCGAACATGTAATGTACAGAAAAAATATATATATTAATAAAAATAATAATATTTAAAAAATTATATTTTTTATATTTTATTTATTATTATTATTTTATTAATATTTTATTTAATAATAATATTTAAAAAATAATGAATGAATTTGTTTCTTTTATGCTTTTATCTATTATAAAATTCTATATAAAAGTCTATTATCAGTTCATCCTAAGACACCACTGCTTACAGTTGAGGTGCTGGGTGAAGGCCTAGAGCGTATGACACAAACTGCAGCACCAGGGTAAGCAGGTGGTCCTTGCTGTGGGTTAGAGGGGGAGTGCACCAGGTGTGTTCCTCCAGGTGTGATGCTGATAGCTATATGAAAGCTGTTATTGAGCACAGTGAGGAGGGAGAGCACAAATCTATGCTTCACACAGCTGCGCAAACTGACAACAGCAACATTACTTCACCTAAAGGTCAGGGGTTAAGTAGCATGTGTGCATTTGTAGGTTGTGTGTGTGTGTGTGTGTGTGTGTGTGTGTGTGTGTGTGGGTGTGTGTGTGAGTCAGTGTGTAGGCTGGGCCCACATGCAGGATTAAACTGAAAAGGTTAGCAAGGTGAGAGTGTGTGATTTATATTATGTAAATATTTAAACGCGATACCAGTTATTTACATAGTGAATTTCTTACAGACTACAGGTGAATCTAGTGTAACTTCAAAACAACAGACATCACAACACATTTCTGCCAACTGATTGCTGACAACTCTACACACATTGTTTCATTTAAAACTTTCCAAAAAACCCACATTTATATAAGCAGATATCTCACATTAAATATGCACCGATTTGCATATTAAAAAAAAAAAAAAGGCCCTTTATAAGCTGCAGTTAAAATCACTGTTTTAGCATTTAACTAAGAAAACAACATGCACTGTTGTCATTACAGTGATATATAACACAAGTTGACTGTAGAAAGTTTTGGATGGAGCTAAGCCTTCATTAAACTAGCCAACTTTTAGAAAATATTAGACATAATGCAACGTGAATCAACAAAATATGCCAATATGAACATATCTGCGTGTTTGGCCATAAGCTTAGACATTTTTACAATCAAAGATTAAGAGCAAACACTTGCAAACGCTAAAACACATTTATCTATCAAGAAATCTAAAAAAATGACCAAATCATTTTTGACCAAAATCAACTGAAGAGTCTTGCCTTCATTAATTCCATCTAAATTTGACTTGTGTTCAGTTTTAGATTTGAGTCCAAAAGAATAATACTCCAATATACAGATACACTTATTCTGAATACTGACACATAAAAACAAAAACAATTATTTTATGTATAAAAAACTTTAAGTGATGCTTTTTTGATCCCACAACTGGGGAAATTCCACCTCCGCATTTAACCCATCAGTGAAGTGAAACACCACATACACACTAGTGAACACACACACTAGGGGGCAGTGAGCACACTTGCCCGGAGCGGTGGGCAGCCCTATCCACGGCGCCCGGGGAGCAGTTGGGGGTTAGGTGTCTTGCTCAAGGACACCTCATTCATGGACTGTCGGCCCTGGGGATCGAACCGGCGACCTTCCGGTCACAGGGTCAGCTCTGATATGGTAACTTTGCTTTAAGCACATGTAATTTAACATAAACAACTCAGTCGCACTATTTTAAAGTGTAGAAAAGTGTTTATTTCTACAGTGTCACAGTGTCACTATATCGCTTAATGTGACACACGCATATCTGAATGAACATGATCATTCGTGGCTGGTATGCAGCCACCATGCTGAGCGCTGATTCAGGCTGATTCAGGCTGTGTAGCTTCCAGCTGCTGCTGCTGCAGAGTGGGACAGGGCAACCTCACCTAGTCCAATTCAGTAACAGGCTGTGGGCAGCTCCCCTACTCGGCCCTGATCCTGCCCCACTTCCACGGCCAGGCCCACACAAATCAACCACAGCTGTTTGAACGCACGTGCATACACACATACGCACCCTAACCCCTGCCAAGCCCCAGCCTCTAACAACCTCCCACACAGATGCCACAGAGCGTCACCCCCCTCCAGGATTGAGTTACGTGTACTCAGGCCGCAATCTGGACACACGGGGGCCGTACCACTAATCAGGCTCAGTGGGGGGGTTACGGGCCACGCCAACCCTCAACCTGTCACACGCTCAGTTTGATGAATGAAATCAATAAAAGTCACCCGGAGAAATCTGGAGCCAATGAAGGCTGAAGAAAAAGCGCAAGGCCCCACAAGCACAGGCACCTCTGTTCACACAAAAAACCCACAGGTCTAACAGGGATACAGAAACCTCCAACAGAACTAAAGAACAGGGACATTCACATAAACAAAGCAGGCGCTCATACACTCTACATACCTGTAGGGAGAAGGCCCGCAGTGCTGGGATTGGGATGAGGGCAGCCATGAAGAAAGCAGTGATATTACTGATGGAGGTCAAAGCCACACTGGCCCCGGTTCTCTTCAAACATTCGCCTGTACGGTCCTGTAGTGGACAGAGACATAATGAGCATGTGAGCTCACACAAGCACTCTCCTACTAGTGGACAGAGTCAAACCTGAGCTTCCCTGCATATTCAGCCTGTATGGCTGAAAGAAAAATTACACGTTTTGTTGTATTTTTATTTTTATTCATTCTATCTATATTTTATATTTGCTTAGAGTATTTATTTATGTGGACTTAATTTTGCATGGCTATTACTACTTGTTTTTTATGTTGCATCTTCATGCCGAAGCAAATTCCTAGTCTGTGAATCCTGTTCATTGACAATGGCAATAAAACTTCTTCTGATTCTGATTCTGAAAGTAAGTCCTCAACAAACTTAAATATGACCATAATATTTCTGCAAATTTCAGTGATTCACAAATTAAAGTTTAACGCACTGGCAAAAATAAAACAACAAAATATAAAATGTGCCGTAACGTTTGCACTGTTTTTTTTTGTTTTCAGCAATAAACAGTAATAAATGTGCAGAAGGGTGTTCCTTGTAGAGAACATGTGAACTTACTTTCACTTGGAAAATCAACAAAACAAAACATGTCGTCATTTGACCAGCAGCACCTAAACCTTTTCATATACTCACCAACTGTATGTTCACATTAGGAGGTTAGAAGTCACTGATGACAAATTTACATCTCGTGAGCATCTTGCATGTTCTCTATGTATTGCCGTTTGGTTTAAAATAAGAAATACGGTTATAAGGTTACAGGTTTATACGATTCTCTTCCATCATTTGTGTGATGCTATGTGGAACAGAAAGTTCAGAAAGCACAGGGTGGAGATCTCCGATCCCCGAGTATGACTGGTTTGGGAATTAACTGGAGCTGCTGCAGCTACAAACTGCCAACTTCCTTAGGAAATGACTGGTCACCTGTTTCTCTCTAGCCTGCAAATACAAACCCAGAGTGAAGGTGACTGGATCAAAGCATAATGCATCAATCTGAAGGTTCTTTTTCACGGATTATGTAATGTTAAAACTGATAACAGGGCTGGCCAAACACTTCCAAAAGAGGTGAGGCAAAATCTATAGATCAGTAGTAGTTTTCTTTTTCAAAATAAGCAGCTGGAGATCAGTCAAAAAGTGGTGGTGCATCTGTGGTGGTTCAGATACTTGATCACCCCTGTTATTATGGAGGCCATGGACTGAAATTGAGTATAATGATATTCAATAAAGTATACATCGCAGTCTATACGTCTGAATACACTGAACAAAGTATGACAAAAATGTCTTTTTCCTGCTGGACAAAATATTTACATATGATCAGTACATCATCATAAATATTCATGGCGCTCTCTGCAATGGACATCATGCACATGACAACAGAGGATCGTGTAACGCTCTCTAAACAGCCCTAAACAGCCCAAATAGCACTGAAAGGGCATCGCTCGTATGAAAACAAGATTTACTAAACCTCCGTCATAAACAAGCCTCGCTCTATCAAAGGCACATTATCTACCACGAGTGCTGCTAAGGGATCCCGCTTTATCTTTCCCTGTTTAAGACCCAACTTGTGAAAGCTGTGTAGCTGCTATTTCCAAGCGAGAGAGTCTGCAATCACTGAATCTGCCATGACAACTTAATGAGCTGAAGTCCTGATGAAAAGCTTTTCCTTTCTAATCCACTATTATGTGGCTTTCTCTGAAGGAGAGCAAAAAAAAGAGAAAGAAAAAAAAGGAAAAAAAAAAAAGAAAAGAGATTTATTTCCCTCCCTCTCCTTATCCCTCGCTCACGCAGAAATATTTTCCATCAAAGGCAGGAGATATCCTTTTAAACAAAGCCGCTTGGGGCCACCGAAACATGATTGGCTCATTGTCTTGTTAGGATAAGCTCTCCCTCTTCATTTCAAAGCCATTCAGAGTGTTGAGAAGGATAAGAAACTGTTCCAAACTCCACCTCCACACACACACGCACGCATACGGAGGTGGAGAGCGAGAGTAAGGTGGGGGGGGGGGTGGTGTAGTGGGAAAGGAAGGAAAAAATTCAGTTTGAGAGAAGAAAAAAAATGAGAGAGCAAGAGAGAGAGAGAGGGAGAGGGAGGGAAAGCAGTGCGGGCTGTGTGTGAAGCTCTGAGGACGTGCAGGACCACACAGAGTGTGTTTTAAGTCAAGACGGCTCTGCGCTCTCCCCCCACAGCGCGCTGTTTACTTTCTGCACAAAAAGCACCCAGCACTGCGCAATCGCACACAAACACAAGCAAATACATGCCTCAACACCACCCCATCCCTCCCACCTCCACCACCACAACAACCTGAACACTCACACACACTTACTCTCATAACTACAAGACGTATATACAGTCAGTGTTGGGAAAAATGTGGTACAATATATTGTAGGTAATGTAATTACTTTGCCTGTCACAAAGCAGTGTAACCCAGTACAGCTGTAATCACATTACAGTTAGTGACTTAGTAAGAATTTAATTTCTACTGTGACTCATTTCTCTGTAACAGAGCAATATTTATTACATGCAATGTATTTAACATACACGTTTCCTCTATATAGATTATCTGTTCTATGCATGCCCTACCTGCAACAGCTAACTGTGCAACTTTAACCAAAGTCCTTACAGGAAAGTCTGTCCACTTGATGGCAATCTAGCAATGCCGCCCGGCAGTTATTTCCATTCATACGAGACCAAGCTCCTGTCTACTGCATTAACTTTCACTGAAATGATTTATTCCAAGTAATTTTGGACTATTTTCACTGGTCCGTTTATTATATTATATATATATATATATATATATATATATATATATATATATATTTTATCATTCCTTTTTTTTTTGTGACATTGTACTATTACCTTACTAATTTCTTATCTATTTTTGATCTTAATTTCTTACCATTTAAATCTCAAGTTCTATTTTTATCTACTTTTATCTTTTATTCACTGTTATTTTCAATTTTCTTTTAATTTAAAATGATTAAATGTAGTTATTATTTTCTTTGTCATGTCAATCCCTGTTTTTGTAAACGCTCGGCTACATTGAAAATGAGGGTTGCCCTCAATGTACTTCCGAGTCAAAATAAAGGTTGATTGATTGATTGATTGATTGATATTTTAACACAATGAAAAGGGCAGCAGTCATAAAACTAGATACAAGGTTTTGCAAATGCAGCAATGACATGCAAGAGTTCACAAAGGATTTATGAGCAAAAGCAGATTTGCTTATGTGGTTGACGCTATATGACCTACCTTCCTCTATAAAAATGGACAGAATTATGCTGCAAAAAGCAGGTGGACAGTGACATAATCAAACACTTGATGTGGGCCAAAATCATTACATTCTGATGGAAGAATATAGGAAAGCAACACAGTTGTCATGATCGGCCCCTCCAAGTCCTGTCCAGGTGCTCCTGTTTTGGTTTTCATGACTCCACCCCTGATTGTCTCCACCTGAGTTTCCACCTGTCCCTTGTTTCCCCTCATGTATTTAAGCCCTGTGTTTTCCCCTGTGTGTTTGCAGGTTTTTGTTTGATGTAAGGTTTGTGTTTGAAGTGTTTTCTGGCCTGTTTGGAGTTCTGTTTAAATTTTTGTCATGTCTGTTCCTCCTGCTTTCCGTATTGGCTCTCTGACCCTGATTATGGATTTGCCCTTAATTAAAGTCGCTTACCTCAGCGTGTGCGTTCGCCTCCTCGCTCCCCAGCGTTACAGAAAGACCTGCCACCAATGGTTGATAAGCGACTTTTATTAAGAGCAAATCCATAATCAGATACTGATTACACAGACTTTGTACTCATACTAATCAATAGGCTGAACAGTCCCAGTACTTGTCACCTACATTAGCCTCACAGCTATTTCTTAAAGCAGAGATGCTCAAATAATGAGAGAAAAAGTCACATATGCACACGCATGGACGTCTGCATACACTCTGCTGCGAGTGTGGGTTTGTCATCAACTGCATCCTCTCATCCCCACTCTCAAGCTCTTCCACAGTCACACACTTCTGGTAGTGGTCCCCAAGAGCCCCCAGGAGCCTCTCTGTGATGCTGCCGCACATCAAAGCCGAGTGGGGGGCTTTTTTGAACTTACATCACAGGCCAGGGCAGGTACACACACATTCCTTTACGTGAGGGATAGCATGAGGGCAAAGCACGGCCCTTCCCCCACGATATCAACTCAGCTTTCTCCTACAGCAGAGCACGATCTTGTCTCAACACAATCTGTTGTCCGAAAGTTATGTACAGCCAACAATGAAAACTGTTAGAGATCGAGCGAGAGATGTTTAATCTGTTTTCTAGGGAATATGAGGGTATGATAGTGATAGAGAGGGAGAGAGAGAGAGAGAGAGAGGGAAGGTTCACTCACCTCAAATGGGATTCTCTTATTCTGGCCAGTTTCACTGAAGGCGTGAGCAAGAAGAAAGACATCATCCACTCCCACACCTAGGGCAAGGAATGGTAGCACCTTTGCACAGATAAACATCATGATGAGAAAACATCAACAAAGTTTAAAAACAATGGGTCTCATTCACCAATTGTTCCTAAGAAGACTGCTTCTTAAAACCCACTTAATCAGTCTTCATGAGGATTCTGACATTCAACAATGTGTTCTTGTTTAGGGTTTGGTCTTAGGTAAGAATAGAATCTCCACACACAGAAGAGCACAAAGATCTAAGCAATTCTGCGGTTTAAGAACCCTGAGGATGTTTCTCAAGAACACATTCAAGAAAAAAAAAAAAATAAATAAAAAAAAATATATATATATGTTGGCATATAAGGCCCAATGTTGACACTTGAGGTAACAATATTTGCACATGTACACTGTGTTGCTTGTTGCGTACCTGAGTAGTAGCGGCATTGAAGGAGATGCCAATAAGAGAGCAAAGGCCCAGTCCAGCTGCGACAGACAGAGTGACCAGCAGCACTCCGGCCAGCCCCACTGCCCCCTGGGACTTAGCGCAGTCCCAGCGCAGCATGGTCAGACACGCATAGGCAAGCTGCACACAAGTGACAGACATACCAGTACAAGGATCAGTATTTGGAGTGACAGTCTCTTTTCTCAGAATAAGTCAATTAGATTGACGATGATTCAGTTCAGTTACATTATTCTGGTATGATTGGAAAATATTTATGAACAAATAATATAGATATACATACATACAGTAACATAATATATTATAATAAGTGAATATTATTATAACAGGTTAAGGATCATTTGGCTCAAATCAGTTGATTCTAGCATTCAATAACCAATGGCAGAACTGCCCCCTTCAGACTGATGCACTGATATTCTGAAGTACTTTTTATGTTCAATATGTTATAATAACATGTTCTATGTGAAGAAAGGGAGGCTAAGGCCACCATCCTGGTATATCAGCACTGCACAACGAGAGTAACTCGTTGAGAAAATATTACTTTTATGCAAAATGTATAAAATGTTCAAAAGCATTGCTTGATGAAGAAATTTGTTAAAGCTGGATTTCAACTTAATTCTAGACAACTGATTATTATACCATATTATTTGATGTGTTTTATTTATCCCTGATCCAATCACAGCAGTAACAGTCACTACACGGTAACTGATGATTTGAGCTCTAACCGTACTGTCTTTCATTACATGCTCCACAACCTTTTTTGTGGCTGGTGTAAAAAATGTCAGTTTATATGTAATAAGGACTGAAAACCTCTATTAGTAAAGTCAGACAAAGGAAACACTGTGTATTTATGTACCATGAGCAAGTAGCCACTGGCAATCCTGATGCCACTAACACTGGAGAAGGATTTAAGGATGTCTTCTAGAGTGGTGGTGGTAAATGTCAGCACCTTCTGAGAAGAGTTGATGGACACACTCTGCTGGACCACCTGAAGACAAGATTATGGTGAGAGGGTTAAAAACCTGTTTTCACTTTCATAGCAATCTAAACAATGTCATGACTGCAATCAAGCTCCTCTATTGTTGAGGTTACAGTATATCACAGACCAACAGCAGTAGCTTAACAATATTCTACAATTAACTTTTAGATTTTCACCTGCTGTAAATTAGAATGAAACACAATATCAGTCTGTTTTTCACCTCAATAAGTGGCTGCACTAACACACACACACACACACACGCACAGAAATACAGGCGCCCACGCAGACACACATTAAGGGGTAACCCAATGCCAAGCAGAGGTCAGGGTCTAAATAACATTGACCAGATGATGTCACACAGAAACCACCAATGGGACGGCAGCTGTGAAAGAGATTGAGCTCTGTGCGGGTTAATGTGTTCCAGACAGGCCCACATTACGCATACACTGGTAATTCACACACATTGCTGGGTTGGGGCCACCACTGCTAAGAGCTTATATCTTCGTTGGGGTCCCTTTTTGTATCTGATAGAACTTGTTCTGCTTTTGCAATAAAGAGGCACATATTTTAGGTCCATAGTCGACTAAAATTAAGCACAAAACTGACTCGTCTCCTCTAAAAATTTCCCTATAAATCATATACTCTCTGGCACTGACGTGGCATGTATATTCTATCCGCATGCCCAGAGGAGCGCAACATAATGCTGTCATTTCCTATAAAAGAGTGGCCGGCCTTAAGCACAGGCGCTAGAGCTCTACAGGATGTAAATGTGACCTTTCCTGGCCTTACAGATGCACCTCCCCAAGTTCACACATAATGCGGGCATTTAAATATGGAGGAGAAAAAGGGGGCTGGATTTCCTTTTGAAGCCCCAAACAGCTGGGCTCTAACCTTCAGAAAAGGGGGGAGAGAGAGAGAGAGAGAGAGAGAGAGAGAGAGAGAGACTGAGGAATGTGTACTTTACTTATGACGGAGGAATGCCTTACCTCACACTCAGCTTGTATATGTGTGAGTGAGTGTGTGTGTGTGTGTGCGCGTCAGGGCATGGAGTGTGGTGTGAGAGGCTTTGATGTAGGTCAATAAAATCCCATTTGCATATTAGTTCCAGGTGGGGTCATGCTTGGTGAAGGCTTCCAAAAGCATTCATGTCACAATATGTCAGAATAATTCATATGTCACATGGGAAAGACTTTTCCTACGTTTGTACGTGGTGAAACTCACGTGACTGCGTGAGCAAAAAGCCCATGGCTATATTCTCGCTATTCAGCTCTCATCAATGCCATATCAAAATTGCAGCGGTCTCTTCTTTATTCGTCTTTTTGAGACCCCCCCACAAATAAGCTACAGAAACTCCAGAAGCTTTACGGACTTGATCAGCTGAACTTGCTCTGTCTTAAGAGTTATGCATAGTAAAAGCAAGAATTTACCTCGGAGTACCTCCTCTGCCAGGCCTCCAGGATGGCAGCTGCTTTGTCCTCGTTCCAGTTCATGTGAGAGACTGCTTCATAGCCCTTTAAGTGCTCGTACATCTGCTTGGGGGTCATGAGCTGGAACATGGTCTGCAGAGCCTTGGCACTGAGAGACAGAGAAAAGTGTATGCAATATAGCACCTGAAACCAAAATGAAGGATACAGACGGCAGAAACACTGAAAACTGAAATAAAGCTGACAATAAACAAGACACGGTTCACGTAAAAACGACTACAGTATGCGCCAGGAAATCAAACGTCTTCAACTGCAGAGAACAGCTGGTCACCCAGGGCAATGAATTATTAGTATTTTTTACTTATACTCAGATTTGCACTCTGTTGTCATTTTTTTGGCATTTCAAAACATGTGGCTAGAGATGGCATCAACGCTGATGGTGCTGATTTCCTGCAGCTCAAACTCCTTGAACCAGCAGAGGAGAAAAAAAAACATTATTTTAACCACTACTTTTAATTTTCACTACAATTCAATTTTTTTGTAAAGTCTTTTTGTTTTTTAAAGAAAATCTTTACATATCCTTTACATATTTTTGACCCTTCACCCTTCGCCTGAAACTTTGGTTCAGGCCTAAAACACTACACGGAACAGCTTATCTTGGGTTCATTCAAACTTCTCAAATGTAAAAACAAGCCAAAAACAAAGCCTTTATCTCCTGGAGCACATAGTACAGGCTCCCTCAAGTGTACTCTCATTAGAGATGGCTAACCCAGCTCTAATCAGAACCACTCCTTGGTTTTGCATCTCCTTTCACCCAGAGAAGAGGTGAAAAGATACTTGCAAACACCTTGACTAATTCCCACCAAACCACCAGCTTATATTATCTCTATACTATCTGCATTAATCCAACTCTCTGTCATAGCATGGATCAAGCTATGCCTGCAAAATCACCACCGTCTGGAAACGGCATGTGAAGGTAAACACATCAGTTTCATTGTGCCTTGCTAATACATGTACATGCATCACTAATGACCCTGACCAGCCAAAACAAGCTTGTTAATATTTCTGCCAAATGAATCGACTTATTTCTTCTCCATATCTACACAGCCTGTGTTGCTGATTCTCTCTGTGATATATCTGCATGTGGTTGGTCTTACCTAAGAAGTCTCCCACTGTTGTTCTTCTTGGTCCCTCCGATGATGAGCTCCTCCTGCCAGTGCATGTACTTTCTGGAGACTCCATAGCAGCCGCCGGTAAGGACACGGGTAATATCCAACGGCTAGTAGAAACAAGAGTGACGTCTTAGAACAATGTGACAGCACCTCAAGATTAGAATCTTTGACAAACTAAAATCAGGCAATGAATACTACGGGATTTATGGGGTCTTGCACATAACTGAGGCAATAAGACAATATTATGTAGTAATATATCATATACAGTACCAACATATGGGGCTTTTAACCAGTTTATTGGGATTACAGAAAGATTTCTAAAAGGTCTGTGTTGCGTTTGTTAGGTTTACCCGTGAAGAGTTCTTGTTGGGAGCAGATACAGGACAGTCTGGGTCTGCGGGGTTGATGCAGGGTCGATCCATGTAGCCATGTCCTACCTCAGCCTTCACCAGCATCTCCTCCCAACTGTCCACCAGGTTGGTCACTGCCTTCAGCTTAGCAATCAGCGCCATAGGGTCAAAGTTGACCCACTGCAGAGGGGGTTCACCACTGCGGGAAGCCAGCCTTAAATCAAAGAGGGCTCTACATGCATTTCACACAAACACCTATTTAGCATGCCTGAAAAGCATCTGACTCGAGAATGCAGGAGAACTGAGCCTTCTGAAGACGGACCACTCTTGGCCACAGGAAACTGAACAAATAAAGGGCAACTGATGGAATTTTTTAAGGCTAGCTTCTGCCTCATACAGCGGTGGCACCATTAAAGCAGAGATTGAGTTTCAGCCTGCCACTATAATGACAGCCCTGCACCGCGGCATCAGCCCAATCATCTGAGGAAAATCCGCACTAATTATACCATGCTGCTGGTCGAGCTTATGGCCTGCCACCTCCCCACAACTAAGCGTCTTCTGAGTCATTTCACAGACCTCCAGTACTTTTTAATGCCATCTTCTCCCTTTTGGTCTCCTTGCTGCCCTGCTCTTGCTGGCTGGCCTTGCCAGATCCCTCCTGTTTCCTCAGTAAATCTGTCCACATGCTATCCTCACATGTCCTCCCCTGCTCCCAGAATCCCCACTCCCTCTCTCCTTTCAACCTTGTGCTATCGTTCTTCCACTCCTACCACGCCGTCCGGCCCCCTGTCAACTCTCCACCAAACCAGCTGTCCTTCCATCTCTGCTGCATCTCTCTCTTTATTTCTCTGTATGTCCAACTCTCCCTCCTTTCAGAGCAGGCTTCTCTGGCTGGCCCTTCATGGCTGAGACCACATTGTATGTGCCTAACCAGGCTTGGGTCATTATTCCAAGTTCCCCAACCAGAACACAGTAAAATCCTTATTTACCATCCGCAATGGAGAGAGAAAAAGGAAGGGAGGGAGGGAGAGAGAGAGAGAGAGAGACCGCAACAGAGAGCTCTGCTTTTGCTGGAATGGAGGGAAGTCTGCTGAGTGTAACTGTTGCAAGGAGCTATTAGAAGCAGAAGGGGAACAATTGCGTGGGGGCCCAGAGCAGTTTGGCCAGGCCAGAGAGCCATCACAATGGATGCCTTCAGCGAGTCTCATGCACAAACACAACAAAGCAATCCAGCCAAATCACCGTTTATCCTCCTACCACCGTCGCTGCTCACTCATAAGCACATTCCATTATTTGAGCTGAAGCATGTTTTCAGAGATTTTGTCATCACCTTGATGTGTCATTTCCTCATAGAACAACTTTGAAAAAGCGACCTAAAACAGATGTTCTTGGAGCAACATTAAAAGATGTGTGAATGCCACTTACGGGAGATAGGCTATGCCCGAATGTAGCTTGGCACCTTCCCAGAAGCAGTCCAGAGGTGTAATGATGAGGCAGGGATGTAGATTTTCAATTATCTGGGGGGGAAAAAAAAAAACAAGGGCTTTATTCAGCTCAGCTTTATTCTCAGCGCCCATCTAGCACGCTACATTCGATAATAATAATAATTTTAATAATATTTCAAGCGCCTCCCTCACCTGGTAAGCAAAATTGTTTTCTGTAACGAATTCTCCTGATTTGTAGCATAAATGTTCTAATTTCCATTTCCTACGATGAACGACAAGCAAAACAATACAGTTAGCATCACATGGACATCGAACCTTGCTCAGGAATATAAAAAACATGAATTATGCCTGGAATGTATGTAGGCGGACAGTCAGAAGTTTGGACACATCGGAGATTCACTAACCGGGTTTTGTGAGCACGACGGCTTTGTAGGTTTGCAATAATCAACTTAATACTGTTGCATGCAGACATCTGAACAGCCCCCGTGACCCCGGTCAAATAACATGTTTTTGCTGATTTTCTAAGTGAAAATAAGTTAACTCATCCTCTACACGAAACCTTTCTGCACGTTTTTGTGTACAATATCACAGTTTTAGCATAAAATATCAAAGGTGCTGAAATCTTTTCCACATTTATGTTGTGTTAAATTCAGCAAATAAACAGTAATTGTGCATTAAAATGTGCTGATGTGTTTTCTTTGTAGGGGATGTGTTCATTTGAATAGGGGTGCCCTTTTGCATACAGCTGCATATTACACAGAAAACTATTTGGGTCTTTTCGCCTTTGTAGAGAACTGAAAAGAAAATAGTTTAGGCTTAAACTACCTCTGTGTTAAGAAATTTCCAGTATGTGCTTTTCATAATTTGGACAAAACAAAACACTTAAAATCGTCATTTAGGCAAAACTGCTCTTCATACCAAGGAAAAAAATGTTATGAACATGAACTGAGCGCTGCTGAATCTACCCCAAATAGCTATGCTTGTTAAGAAAAACCCTGGATATTGGGAAGTCAAAGTGAAATATAAGGCCTGCAGTAGAAGGTCTGGGCTGCAGGCTCAGCGCTATATTGAGATCAGATCTAGATGACAGATAACAGCAAGTGGCTGCACGGTACCTGTTGTACATTGAAACATGCACTCTGCTGGCTTTGATGGCAGAGTCCAGGTGCTGTTTCAGTGCCTCCACAGTCAGGATGTTTGCACCCTGATAGCGCGGCGTCTGGATCATAAGCTGAGGGTTAAACATGGCCTCTTCCCCGATCTTCTGTCGCGTGTACTTCAGCTCCTGATTCACCCTGCCACCCACTGTAGAGAGTAGGGGAGAGAGAGAGAGAAGGACAGCGAGGCAAAACGTATGAGACGCATGCGGCCGGAGCTCGATATATTACAGCGAACAGCTTATCCATGTTTTTTTTTTTCCAATTTCAAAACAAACCTGTTCCTAAACCAAGTACAGGAATCTCTTGTTATAATACAAACATTTCAATAACAAGTTACAGCAAACTAGTGACAACATACAAAGATAAAGACCGTAATCCAACATGAATTCTGAAACTGAAAGCTGCCGTTATGCGCAGGAATTACAGAATAAATGAAAGAGGGTACCTCTGTTCTGACAAATAGAACAAACGGCAAAGTAACATGTCATCGTGCGAGAGATAAAGAGCGCAACTGAATTACAAACTACACAAAAACTGCAATATAAACATCGAGAAAAGCACAGAGCGACTATCACTTAGATACTGTTTCTTTCTATTTCATACCGTGCAACAAAAGCAAAGGACAGGCCCTCAGAAGAGACCACAGGGTGCATCTTAAAACTGCTGCACCCTTATCAACTTGGGTTGCACAATATATAGAGGCTGTAATTACATGACTGTATACTGCCATTAAGATTTGCCTCACAACGCATCAAAAACACACAGATGAACAATTGCTGTGACGTATAGCTCCTGCATTACTTCTCAGCAAATTGTTATGTTGAAATACGCAGTTGCCCTGATTCATCCCAACACCCATAAAAACCCATCTCCGACGCTCAACAATGCTCACGGCACACAGCGAAAATTTTGTGGCTGGAGAGCTCATTTGCATGTTGGAGCCCTTCAACATATCAGTATTGCAAAGGTTCAAGGCCACATCATTAACTAAATATATTTAAATATTAAATATTCTGTGGATCGATTTTGTTAACATGGAACATATTACAAAGGTTTATAAAGCCACACAGACGGGCAAAATAAAAAGACACGTCACTCTCCGATTAACGATGCGCTGACATTTCAGCCGCTGGCATCTTTGGCCGAAAACAGCTGCAGATGCCACTTTCGGTTTTTAGCTGAAAGAGAAAGGTGAAAAAAAATTAAGTCTACAAAGAAGTGTCAAAAAATCTCAGACTAGTGAAAACAAGTGATAAAGACGCTGTTTGCTCCTTTCACTCTCCTGCTCTCCACTCCTCAGCTAGAAAAGCCGCAGGCCGGAGTTTAAACCGACCGGGCAGCGGCAGAACAAGAGTCGAAATGACCGGCGTGTGAAACTATTTCACAGTTTGCACAAGGAACAGGAGTTAAGTAATCACTGTTTACACCTGTTCATAAGTATGAAAGGAGGGTATCATGTACTACAGCATCTCCACTACAGATGGGATGCAGAATAAGAGCAGAACAACAGAAGCAGAAAGGAAAGTCGATTCCTAGCATGAAGTTATTGATTGAGCTATTCGAGCTTCTAGGTTTCAGAAAATATTCATTTTGGTGCATCGCAAGTACAAGCACAAACTATTCCAGGGCAAACGGAACATACAGCCTGACTTTTAAAAGCTTCACACACACACACACACACACACACACACACACATACACAGGTAGCCAGATCTCAAACAGACACACATGATTGATGAGTGTAATCAGTGGAACTGAGCCTATGTGTATGCATATGCATGTGTATGTCTGTGTGTGTGTATGTCTGAGTGTGTGTGTGTGTGTGTGTGTGCGCGCATGCATGTGTATGTGAGATGCTTAATTAGGCTTGGGCAGAGAAGTCCTCATGTGGCACACCTAAGACTGGTACACGAATGCGCAGCCCACACTGCTACAAAAGCCGCCTTTCAAAGAGTCCTGCTGAACGCGGTCCAAGTCTGCCTCTCAAAGCTGTCGATTCTTCATGCTCTCTCTACCTCCCCACAGAGAAAATAAAACTTCTCCATTTCCAGGATCAAGGACCTCAGAGAAGCTGGCAATATGGCTCACACGGGCGTCCCAGTTACTCACCGCAGAGCAATCACACCAGAAACCGGGCCAATTCACTGTAATCAAATACGGCAGATCCATTACCGATTCTAAAAACTCTGACTGATATTTATTTGAATTGACATCCTGAAGGGGTGTTACAAATGATATTCATTTCTGTGGATATTGGGACGGCGAGACAACAATACAGCTAGACTTCGTGCTATTTACGATACTGGACATACTGACACGAATTGAACCGGTTTCCATGCTTCATGATATCTCTAATGGAGATGAACATGAAAGTAAGAATAAAAATATATTCCCAATATACTCAAACTAATATACTGAGAATTTTGCGATACCAATACCAAGTTCCAAGCTTTGGAATTAGCCTTTTTTAACTGAATCACTTCACTCAAGATGTGCATCTAAAAGTAGACTATCAATCTACCCCACAGAAACAATGCACAGCTAACAATACCACACAATGTGGGTGTGTGCTGTTTATTTGTCTTTTAGGAAAACTGCTTCTTTAAGTTAATTATGCATTCAACACCCCGTGCTGTCTTATTTTGGGAATCTCACGGACCAAAAAAAGTCAAGCAAAATGAATGATGCCATCTGTTTTTAACTTCTGTATTGAAAATGTATTATATTATATTGTGGTGCATAAAAAAACAAACATAAAACATACTACATTGTGAAATCTGTATGGTATGATGCTGCAGCAGACCTACCCACAGTTACTTACTTACTCAAACCTATCACAGCTAAATTACTTTAAATGGTTTTGGAAAAGGATGAATCAACTTGACATCACAAAGACTAGAAATTATATCTATGAGGGCAATTTTGCTGGATTTTGTACAAAAGATGTTGTAAGGAAAGTGTGTTACCACTAAAATCGCTCCTAGCGCTAAGCAAAATTGTTCGGAACTATTCATGCTTGCTGATTCATGCAAATTCCTTCAGGTTTGCTCTGCACTAAGATTATTCAATTGGTAGAGAATAAGACTGATTCTCTCTAATATCAAAATAATAAATATACACTATTTTGCCAAAAGTCTTCACTCACTCATCCAAATCATTGAACTCAGGTGTTCCAGTCACTTCCATGGTCACAGGTGTATAAAGCCGAGCCCCTAGGCCTGCAGACTGCTTCTACAGACATTAGTGAAAGAATGGGTCGCTCTCAGGAGCTCAGAGAATTCCAGCGTGGTACCGTGATCGGACGCCACCTGTGCAGCAAGTCCAGTCGTGAAATTTCCTCACTACTAAATATTCCACAGTCCACTGTCAGTGGGATTATAACAAAGTGGAAGCGATTGGGAACGACAGCAACTCAGCCACGAAGTGGTCGGCCACGTAAAATGACAGAGCGGGGTCAGCGGATGCTGAGGGGCATAGTGCGCACTGCGCAGAGGTCACCAACTTTCTGCAGAGTCAATCACTACAGACCTCCAAACTTCATGTGGCCTTCAGATCAGCTCAAGAACAGCGTAGAGAGCTTCATGGAATGGGTTTCCATGGCTGAGCAGCTGCATCCAAGCCTTACATCACCAAGCGCAGTGCAAAGCGTGGAATGCAGTGGTGTAAAGCTCCACTACTGGACTAGAGCAGTGGAGACGTGTTCTCTGGAGTGACCAATCACGCTTCTCTGTCTGGCAATCTGATGGACCAGTTTGGGTTTGGCGGTTGCCAGGAGACGGTACTTGTCTGACTGCATTGTGCCGAGTGTAAAGTTTGGTGGAGGGGGGATCATGGTGTGGGGCTGTTTTTCAGGAGTTGGGCTCGGCCACTTAGTTCCAGTGAAAGGAACTCTTAAAGCTTCAGCACCAAGTTTCAACCAACACCAAATTTCAGGCTCCCAACTTTGTGGGAACAGTTTGGGGACGGCCCCTTCCTGTTCCAACATGACTGCGCACCAGTGCACAAAGCAGGTCCATAAAGACGTGGATGAGCCAGTTTGGTGTGGAAGAACTTGACTGGCCTGCACAGAGTCCTGACCTCAACCCCATAGAACACCTTTGGGATGAATTAGAGCGGAGACTGTGAGCCAGGCCTTCTCGTCCAACATCAGCGTCTGACCTCACAAACGCGCTTCTGGAGGAACGGTCAAAAATTCCCATAAACACACTCCTAGCCCTTGTGGAAAGCCTTGTCATAAGGGTTGAAGCTGTTATAGCTGCAAAGGGTGGGCCGACATCATATTAAACCCTATGGATTAAGAACGGGATGTCACTCAAGTTCATATGCGTGCGAAGGCGAGCGAACACTTTTGGAAATATAGTGTATATCTTTTATATGTCGACTATGCTGTGCCATTTTAACCATTAACATGTTTCACAACAGCAATTTATGGCAAAAGGCAAGCTTGTGTTTTGTGTTTTTATCTTTATAGTGGATAAACATCCTGACATCTTCGACATGCTTCATGGACCTTGATAGAAGAAACGGGAGTACAAAATGTTTTCAGATCAACCTGCTTCACTTCGGGATTTTTTGGGCGGGCTGGAAAGAATACGCTACAATTTATAAACTTTAATTCAATTTAACAATGGCTTTCATTTCACAAGAGAGACATAAGTTGTGCTTTTTGAAGCCATTGTGAGTGAATTAAACATGAAAATAACCATGTGTTTCTCTGAGGCCAGACCACCCAGTCAGTGAAGAAAGACTAGCGGGAGGAAAATGTCTACAAGCATTAGGACAATGCAGTGAAGTCTTTCTTCCTAGGCCCAAAACACGCTCACATCTGATCTTGTTTTAGGGGCATGTTTATAATATCCATCATTAATAGCAGCTTTGACCAAGCCCGAACTCGGCTTCAACATGGATATTGGGGCCAGGTCCATTACATCTTAAAATGGCTTAGCATGTTCCCTATTTAGAGGCCCAGGGAACACCAACAGATTTTTGGAGAAGAAACGGCTTTAGATGTCAACAAGAAAGCCATGAACGTACAGCAGAGATCTCCTCACTGGATGAATGTGAGCTGAGTAGCCTTCAAACGGTGAAAGGCTCCTCAGATGTTGGCCAAGATTTACCCAGGAAACAGGAAGGGCCCACAACAATGCACATCACTCAATTTACAGGGATGAGGTCCGTATTACAGGAAACGTCACATTATGGCTGGAACCCAGGAGAATTCTATACTCGTCTGGAGGGGCGCAGAGTCTGGGGTCAAAACGGCCGAGCCTCAGGTGTGAAATTAACACCCCTGCGCCGTCGCAGCAAAAACGAGAACGAGAAAGAGAGAGGAAGCAAAGATCAGACGGAACAGGGAACAGAATTTCTTCACTCCTTTGTCTATTTTTAAAGAAGAGATACGAATCCTGTTCTGTTAAATCTCATTCTGTCAATTAAGCAGGCTTATGGAAGACCAATGGAAGCAAAGGTCATCTTTAAAATGACCCTTACTGTTGCGGGGGGGCAACTTTTTTTTCACGCAAATGAACAAAACTTGTCAAACTTGGATCTGATTCAAACTTTAGTATATGACTGTATTCACTCTAAACACAAACACACAACAAAAAACTATTCAAATGCTATGAACACAAAACAAACCCGAACCTCATTTCTCTACACAGTATATCAGAAATTATACTATCCTTTCAAAAACTACCACTGTCTCAAAAATGTCTGTATTGGTTTTGGCAAGATGACCCAGGTAGGTACGTAGGTCTGACTCTCAATTATGACTTCACAGCAGCTTTAGGTAGCCATCGATATAGGGTTTTGTGTTCAATTGCTTGTTAACACAAATAGCTGATCAGCCAATCACATGGCTGCAACTCAGTGCATTTAGGCCTGTAGAGGTGGTCAAGACGACTTGCTGAAGTGCAGGCCGAGCATCAGAACGGGGAAGAAAGGGGATTTAAGGGGCTTTGAACGTGGCGTGGTTGTTGGTGCCAGACGGGCTGGTCTGAGTATTTCAGAAACTGCTGATCTGCTGGGATTTTCACGCTCAACCATCTCTAGGAGAACGGTCCGAAAAAGAGGAAAGATCCAGTGAGCGGTCAGTTGTGTGGACGAAAACGCCTTGTTGGTGTGAGAGGTCAGAGGAGAATGGGCAGACTGGTTCCAGATGATAGAAAGACAGCAGGAACTCAAATAATCAACCAAAATCTGGTTCTGAAGGCAAAAGGGGGTCCAGTCTTTTACTAGCAAGGTGTACCTAACACATTTTCCAGTGAGTGCATGTCAATGCCAATACTGATGTCAATACACAAGCATTTAAACAATGGATATTGAGACCATATCCACCTAGAGATGACCAGCATTGCTTAAACTTTCTTCTACATCAAGTGTCATTTTGAAATATTAGTCAAATCTAAACACCTCCAAAATGTTTTTAAGTAAAAACATCGATAATATCGAAATATCGGCCGATAACGATATGATTCTGACATCATCGCGCAGCCCTAGCTTCACAAATTTGATGCAAGTCCAAAACTTAAACTGGAGTAGAAGCAGATTATTTTATGCATTTCAGATGTTATTTCTGTGTGTCAGGCAGTGCAGTGCATGTTCACACATACACCTCCATGCTGTGGTGATACCGTGAGCTACACACTAGCCTAGCTGAGAAGGATGAATACAGCAGAAAAAATGCAGCAGAAAAGCAGAATGAAGGTGTCCTCGAGCAATATCACGCAACATCTAGCATGACAACACGTATTACAACACAGCATAACCCTGAGGGCAGACTGCTTGAGACCGGGTTGGCCAAGGAGTACATACAGTCGGGCGACACCAGGGCTATTTTATCCTTAAGCACAGCCACTGTTAATGTCAGTTTTACTAAAACTCATTTAGCTATGAGACCAATCTTGTTATCAGAGTGTCAGGCCATTATTTAGGGGTAAAGCCCCTTTACAATGGCAGTGCAGAGGAAAACTGAAGAACACAGCAAAGCAATTTCCAGATTTACTGTAAAAGAAACACTGCATGTATGTCATTTTTGTTTGCTTTCCAGGGAATTCCATGGAAATTATAGTAAACTGAGACGCTGGTGCTGTCGTCCCGCTGCTCGCACGCGGTCACTCAGGTTTGTGGACGGTGGAGCGGAGGGATGCCGAACTGTTTCAGAGTGCTGCCGTGTCTGTGTGTCCTTCTGGTTCTCTCCTGTTAGTTAAGCTGTCATAGTCAGATCTGCCGGAGTCGTTAGCCACACTCTGGAAATGTTCACATTCCCTGTTTATGTACAAACGGATAGAATAAAACTAATTCCCTCTCCCTGCTTTCTTTCCGAGTATACAATCACCCACATGTCCGGCTGGACACTGAAGGACGACCGACTGCCGAGCACTCGTGCTGCCCACTTCAGACCAGCTGCCCACGCCCCAGCTACCACCACCTGCCTTGGACGAGCTGCCCACCCTACGCTGATGTTCTCATGGACTCCCAGCTATTACTACTACTAATACTACTGCTATTAATATTAGTAATATAATAACTCTGTAGGTAGTTTGACCAGAGGAGGACGGGTCCCCACTGGTGAGCCTGGTTCCTCCCAAGGTTTCTTCCTCAGTTCTGAGGGAGATTTTCCTTGCCACTGTTGCCCCTGGCTTGCTCACCGGGGGGGTTTTTTACATTTTTTAGTTTCTTGTTAAAACTTTGTCTTTTCTGGAATTATGTAAAGCTGCTTTGTGACAAAATCCGTTGGAAAAAGCGCTACAAATAAAATTGATTTGATTTGATTACGTTCATGGAAGAAATGCTATGATTTCATTACATAAGCAAATTATTTCTTAAGATGCTAATGTCAGAACAAGACGAGTCAAAGTTTACATTTCTAAGATTGCTGTTTTGTCCTGATTAAATCCTCAGATTTTTGTTATGCGTTGATAATAAACATGTATAATGCCTTATGTTCCTCCAGCTGCTGTTGTTTTATTTCCCTCTATAATCATTTTTCAAAACATTTGGCCATTTTCAGGGAAGTGCTGTCAGAAACTGCAGGTTTCAAATGATACCCAACCCTGCCCGGAGTTGGTCAGGTGTCTGCATAGTTGCTTGGTCACTTGAGTGTTGAGGCACTTGATAATGCCACCAACTCTTTCAAAAAAGATCTGGTGGCCACCTTCAGAGAGCCTTTGTCCTGGCACACTAGCAGTGCTGCCATGTGATATGGCACAAACCTACTGCACTGGAAACTGATTATGACTAACTTGGGAGAAAACTGGAGCAAAATAATCAAACAGCTTTTGTCCAGGCTTTATTTTCTAACTGTCTGTCTGTCTGTCATATTGGGAAAAGGTCTAAATGGCCAGTTATCCATGGTATGAGTATATATAGAGATCTAGAGAAAATGGGACAACTACCAACCATGCAAGACCTGGTAGACCACCACACCTACCACCATCATATAAACAGTACTTTCATCTTTTAGAGACAGAAGAAAATCAACACCATTCTTTCTTCAGATCCATCATTTCTGTCCATCTTTGCACTGTCAGAAGTTAGTCAGAAAGGATGTGCGGCTGTCAAGAAGCTGTTGGTGAGAAAAGAAAATAGAGCCAACTAATAAAATGCGAGTTGAACTAAGAGGCTGCTGGTGTCCAGATACAACATCACTGAATGTGTTGGGATTATTTGGATTGTGAGAGGCAGAAAATACAACCAACTTCTAAGACTGAACTTTGGAAGTGTGGAAAAACAAGTGAAAAAAAGTCCCTTGAAATGAACGGAAGCTGCAATAAAGGCAAAGGGTGGACACACTAAATACTGAGAAATGTGAAATCAGATTTGATGTACAAATGTAAATAAACATATACAGGTATAAAAATGTTCTGTTTTAGACGTGCACGTTCAGTAATGCAGTAGAGGGAGAACTGCAAGTGAACTGGGTGTGCATGTCAGTGTGTGTTTGAGCCTGAACCAGGCCCATTCACTTTGTTGCATAACATTAACCCCTGAACCTCCCTTTTCACCGATGGGGGAGCACGGATTGGAAGGGGCCTGCCATCGCCCCCTGGTTTTTCAAGCTTTGCACAGCCATTCTCACCATTGAGCTTCAGAGTGGCTTTTGATTGGCCTGCCCATGAGGGGTGCATGGGGCTCCTCACAAAAGGAAGCCCCCACAACCCCCCCTACTATATCACATCATAGCTCCACACCACTCCCCCTCCGCCTCCCTCCACCCAGCCCTGGTGACTATGCCCGCTCTGGCCAATCCTGTAGCCTGGAGGCTCTGGATTGCCGGTTGCCTGGCGCTGAGGTGGCTTGGTTTCTTTCTGGGGGCTGCCGAGGCAGGGAGGGAGTGTGTGTGGCAGTGGCGGCACAGGGAAGCACTTTTTATGACTGTGTTGCGGGCGGGATTAGCTGGATTAGACCCCAACTCAGAGAGACCCCCTGCGGTCACACGGAAGTCCCCGAGCGGGGTCAGAGTGCCGCGAACCAACTCCCCTCTCCCTCCAACAGGCCCACTCCACTCCACGAACCAATACTACACTGCACACGGTTGATTTCTGCGTGGCGCTGCCGCAGCACCTGCTTCCACACTACATCTCTTCCTGAATGGTTCTTGGTTGGGATGCGCAGTTCTAGGAATTAGTACAGAAACCCCCCATGAAGTGGATTGTTTGTGAAGCAATCAAAAGTGCCACTGAGCAGAAAACCTATTCTGGGACCTTCGTTTTCATTCACGCAGCTGGCTTAAATCATCTTAACTTCCAACACCATTTTTCAGCAGATCCCGATAACAGCAAGCTCCTAAACAACGTTCGTTGATCCCCAATGAAGTTAATCAAGTATAATGCTGCAAAATAAAATATGACTAAATGCTTTTGGTACATTAAACAGATAACTGAAGCGTATACAGTAAGTTGATAACATTCAGTAAACTTCTTCCTGACCAATAAAACTTTTATAATACAGCTAATTAACTGTGAGAAATCCAGTTTTTTTTATTTGTGTCCATAAGCATGTGCTAAAGACCTCTTGCTAATGTTATGCTGAGTAATTAGAGTTTCAATTCAATTGAAAGTGGCGCTCACAGCGAACCAACCTTGCATACCAAGTCCTGTACCCACTGCCCACACACCACAGCTTTCTGATGCTAAGAGGGGAAGGAAGGGATGCGATATTAGCGAATGAGGGAGTGAAAGAGTGTAAGAACGAGAGAGAGAGAGAGAGAGAGAGAGAGAGAGAGAGAGAGAGAGAGTTCCTGACCCGCAGCTGTGGCACAATGCCCCCAAGCAGCCTGCTCGACCCCTGACACAAATTTTACACCGCAGCTGCCATTTACTCCACACTGCATTACCATATGTATGGCCTGCTCTCCCCTAATTATGCTAATCACCTGTCCAGCTCTGCGCCCAAAAAAATGGGTGTATTTAGCAGTCCGCTGCCTACAAATGAAGCTTACTGCAATCCAGAGATGTACATTCAGAGCAGCCTGAATGGCCAGATTTTTCCACGTTGCTGGCTTCATTCAGGTCCCTTACCCTGAAGAAAAAAACTATTCAAATGAACCAGATCGCACCGCATCCCAAAAAGAAAAGTAGGGAGAGAATGTGTGTGTGCCCCAACTACTGAGGATTCCGAGTGTGCACCTACCCAAACACTCCGCGAGTTCCAGCAAAATAAGATATCATTTGGAGCAGCAGGCATCCGAACGTCCTGGAACTGACAAAAGTAAGATACTTTAGTGTAATTAGCTATCAGCCCTTCATTTGCATAATACCTTATCATCGTACCCACTTCATCAAAACAAAACCCAAACAGAACACATCATTTTTTTTTGTTTTGTTTTGTTTAATCTCTGAGTTGCCCAGGTTTCAGCTCAATAGGCACATAGAGATCTTCTTCAGATCTTCTTATGCTGCTTAATTATTCGAGCTGCAACCTGACGATTAAACAGCTCCTTTTCAGCAAGACAGAAACACCAATTGTCACAAACGCACCACAAAGTCAGACGAGGTCGACTTTCACCAACAATGTTAACTGTTTTGCTCATGAAAAAAAGTTCCTGAGCTCCATGGTTTATGGTTCCACATCAACATCTGAACTGCACGTCTGTTCACACTGGACGCACAATATCAAAACACGTGAATGGAATGCTTAAGACGGGTCTTCATCCACTAGTTCCACTTCACCGCCTCGCTATCTTCTCGTCTTGACCCATTCTGCACGGTGTGAAGTATTAAGTCAAGTACCAGATTGGAAAAGCTAGCCATGTAGCCAAAACACATAACACTATAGCTAGTATGCTCCTTCCACTACCCTCCCCCTCTCGCTCATGCTCTCACTCTCTCTCACTCTCTCCCTCTTGCCTAACCCCTCCGCCCCTTGACCGCCACGAGAAGGAGGGAGGAGAGGGGGAGGGCTGGACCACCCGGCATCCGTGGCAAGACACAGTGTTTACATTGCTGTGCTTCACTCTGTAATACATCTGGCATCCCAGGGCTGGACTCCCAAGAGAGGAGGGGTGGGAGGAGGGTTTTAGGGGGGGTGAAGGGTGCACAAGGGGAGGGGAATAGGGGGAGGGTGTTTAGTGTGGGGAAACGTTTCGGAAGAAAAGCGAGGAGAAGGGGAGGTGGGAGGCAGGGGTAGGTGAGAGAGAGAGAGAGAGAGAGAGAGAGAGGGAAGGAGAGCGAGAGCGAAAGAGAGAGCGAGAGCGAGAGAGAGAGAGAGAGAGAGAGAGAGAGAGCGAACGAAAGAGAGAGAGCGAGAGAGCGAGAGAGAGAGAGCGAGAGAGAGAGAGAGAGAGAGAGAGAGAGAGAGAGAGAGAGAGAGAGAGAGAGAGAGAGAGAGAGAGACATTCTGGTGTCTCTGGTTTTTGAATAACACCAGGCGGAGGTATGCAGAACATAAACACAGGACTTGGAGGCTTGTCAGGATGCCGGTTGTGAATGGGGACTGCTACATTTGTCCCTGTCTTCCACACTGGAATCTTTTTAAAACTATTTCATCCACTTTTGGGCAAAACTTTAATAAACACGCTGGAAGGGAAGTCATGAAAACAAACCAATACCAAATACAATATCACCTGTGGAGACCACACCAGTCTGCTATGCCGGTGAGGGATGGCAATAAATGCTGCAGGTCAAACTCTTGAGTCTACTATCAACATTGCACTGTATTAAACTGGTAATTCAAGGCTTATTACTCATGTATTAATCATAGAAAAACACTACGGTTTCTCAGCATTATAGCTCCGTGCCACAGCTGTTGCATGGGTTTGAACCACAGAAGAGAGCTCTAGTAAAAGAACAGAAAGCCTGTTGACACAAAACCGCCTCGTAATTGAAGTCATTGGGAACCTACATCAGCATAAATCTCGCAGACCAGAGACAACCAGGAGAATTTTGGGATGAATGTGGTTTGGACTAGTCTTAATAGGGTGAGGACAAACTGGGTGTAAAATTCTAAACCAGTCCAATGCCCAGTGAATGTGGAGCTCAAAGTAAGGGGCGACGATGCGCTCGTCCACACCGTCTGATAAACAACGGGCCTGTCGTTAGCCCACTGATGAACCTAAGATATCCATCCATTTTCTAAGCCGCTTCTCCGTCAGGGTCGCGGGGGGGTGGGGGGTGCTGGAGCCTATCCCAGCAGTCTTGGTGCGGAAGGCAGGATACACCCTGGACAGGTCGCCAGTCCATCGCAGGGCAGAACCTAAGTTAGCACGGCTAAAATGCACCAACTACAGTAAGTATAGACGTGTCCTACATTTGCAGACAATATCAGGAATCACTCAACAATGTTATTGATTACTCTATAGGTAATAAGAACATGGAATTAGGGGGTGGGTTTTAGAGAGTGTTGACCCTTATTTGCAGCAGATTTAGCACCAAAAATAACCCCTCGCTCTTTCTCAAGTATAGAGATTATTGTCCGTGTAATTATGTTATCTACTATGAATTATATCCGTGTTATCTACTATGAATTATTCTGCAACTACCATGAAACTGATGTGTAACTTTGAGACTGAGGAACTGAACTGGCCTTTGTATTAGACCTTGCCGTTTAAGGAATCGAGTGTATTCCTGGAGAAGACCATTCACTACGCAAAGAACCCTTCGCCACCCACTCCAAAAGAGAGAGCAGCGCTTAATGTCAGCACAGCCAAACGGGTGAGTCAAGGACATAAGCAGACTATACACCCACAAACCCACCAAGTCGGGGGCCACCCAGCTTCAGGCTGCTCCAGCCTCCTCCTCAACTTCCTCCTTGCCGGGCTTAAGACCTGAAGGCCCGAGGGCTCTGCATACTTCTCTTCCAGTTCAACCATGTGTGGCGAAGCTTTCCCGTGCACATCAAAACAGGGATAATTCAATCGGATCCCACTCTCCTCGCCACAGAATGGGGAGGCTGCATTCTTGGGCTGCTTCATCCACATTAAAAGAGAACATGTTTTTTCTTAACCATATGCATCATATTTCAAACACTCAAGTAATACCAGGAAAACAAGCCAGCCATCACTCGCCATCATGTTTTGAATGGAGAAGCGGAAAAGGCTCGCGGATGCTCTCCTCGCCACCTGTCAAATACAGGAGCAGTAGGTTGCAGGACTGCAAGAGGTGGGCTTTTAGTCCTGCTGGAACCCACCAGGTTTAAAAGCCAAACCACACTGACTCGGGGCAATCCGTGGTCGGTTCTGAAATCTGTGACAGTCATATTGATCATAATCACTAACAAAATCATACTGCCCTCTGCTGGGTACATCTAATACTTTGCTGGCTGCTCTTAATTATAAAGGTCATTCAACAATTAAGCAGATATTGTATAATGGCGCTTGTTTCTTCTTCATGGTTTTCTCTCGATCCATCTCTGGCCTATGCTGGAACCCCTCACTCTGCACCAGGCTCTTTCAGCCAGTATCAGATTAGCTTCTACATAGTGGAGACTCCACTTGACGACCTCGGGCCCTGAGGGACACAGCCTCGTGGCCCCCTCTCCCGTTTAGAAGAGAATGGGACAGCCCAAGCCTCAATATCTCAATGATTTCACTGCAGGGGGAGTTCCTTTCCACCAACTGACCAAGGGGGGGGGGTGGCCTACAGGAAGGCAAATGTTTATGTAAAACTGTTTTAATTAAATTCAGACGGCACCGTTTTTTCTTTAAAAAAAACAAAAAAAAAAACGAGCCTGTGTTTTTGTAAACTTGGAAAGCACAAATATGGCTGCTGCTCATATAATCTTGAGCTCCAGTGTTTGCCACAACTCCACTGTTCCACAACATCCTTGTTTCCAGCTCTGGATGACATTTATGGATTGTTGGATCACTCTACAAGCTTGTAAAACTGACAATCTGAAGAATGTGAGCACTCAGGATGTCTAATCCAGCTATTCCATTTAAAATTCCGTAAGCGTTAACTAGTCCTTGTGATGCGGCAAAGTCAAAAACAACTTCCACTCCATCTCGTATGAAAGAAGCTCATCAGGCAGAGAAAAACCCCCAAATGTCAGGTGGCGATGTCTGATTTCCATCTTTCTGAAGTTCTCTATCAGCTGGTTCAGACAGTCTTCACAAGCCTTCCTGCTGCGAACAAAAGGTGCAGCCTTCTTAAAAGCCGATGCTGTCGGAGACATCGTTATTCTGCTTTAACAGACGCTCATAACACGTCTACGTGAACACTGAACATTGGTGCATTTGAGACGCACCAATAAACCTTCCTTTCTGGAGATCTTGCAGTCGTGCATGTGGAATCTATTTTTCTAGATGATGTATGTAAAAATCCATGCACCAACAATCTCCACAATGAATCTCATTCCCAACACAAAGCAGAACAGCGCAATCGTCATATGTATCACAAGGGGTTACAGGACGTGGTCCACGATTTGCTCCTGTCTTTCAGCCTACGGTATCCCTGTCATCCGCTCACGCCAACCTCAGAAGCTGGAACAAACAACAAACACGCTCCTCTGATCTTCTTAGAGGGTGCGAGTGGATGAGGACGAGCGGACGAGCCGATAACACCGCGAAGGCACAAATCACATCAATCTGAGCTGTGAAATTTGTAAAGCAACCAAACTAATTATATTTCTTGGACCACACAGCCCTAAATGGCAAGTGATGAAAGCCAAGATGAGATCACACTGAATCCCATTCAACCTGAACTTAAGGGGAAGGTACGAGACAAAGCTCCGTTGCAGGGTCATTCGGAGGTCGCCAGCGAGACTGTTCCAAACGAAACATAAACATGCATCCTAATGGACGCAGCGCCGACGTCTCCCAGCCCAAAACCCTGGACAGCCAGGGCTGATCTATCCCTCAGCTGTGGAGTTCCATCCAAACAGATTTCAGTGTTCCTGCATCTGGCAGCTCTTGCATCTCCCAACCTGGATCTCTGAGGGGCAGCGCGCGTGTGTCCAGCAGCCCTCGCCCATCAGCTGAAAGCGCATCTTAGAGCAAAGCCACTGCACGCGCTCAGTACACCAGCGACAGCAGTATTTCCTCATATGTGCACATTTACAGACTTCAAAACAATGGAAACAATTTCTCGCGCTTAAACCAGACTGATTTTTGTGTGTGTGTGTGTGTGTGTGACTCGTGCAGCCATGCATTCGGACCGGCTAAAATGTCAGCATATCCGAAATTATTCCCAGATTCCATATCGCGCAGTCCTGCTAAACAGACGTCGTCCCAATTTCTACACTTTATAAATTCTTACGTATCGGCATTGACAGATGTGTACATGGAAAATCCTGGAATTCTGTTTTGGCCCACGCTCCTCATATTATTTACACCTCTACTGTTTACCGCTGTGTGAGACGACTGGGTTCAAAACCATGGAATACAGCAGAGCTGGGCGATACGGCCAAAACATACTGCCATGACTACACGCAACACGATATTCAGACGTGATCCGCGTAAAACGAAGAAAAGAAGCATTATTTTAAAAAACACCACGAAAAACAACGATTTTTATTGAATATCTGGTGTTCCGTGTTGCCGTAAACGGAAGAAATCAGGCTATCCTCAGGATGAAACAAGCCGCTGGTCAGAGCTCTACAGGTACTAACAATGTGCACGATATGCTGAGAAATGATGTTACATCATTTATCACGATAACGATATACACACGGTCCTATCGCCCAGCCCTAACACACACACACACACACACACACACACACACACACACAGTAGGTACCCTGGAGATGGAGAAGTGTGTTTGGACGTTTTTGGTGTGATACTGCGCGGATTTGGACGCAGAGTGTGAGTCCCACTAAAACGGGGGTGTTTTCAGAAAATGCGTTTCCACGTTTTGACCGATCGGCGCTGTTGAAAGTTCTCAGAAACGCTGGAATGTGGATCAAAGGAGCAGCTCGCCCCTCCCCTCGCGAAGAAATCACCACCACCCGCACTACGGGGCCCGAAGCCCCCTCACAACACACACACACACACACACACACTTCACACCGTTCTCTCTGCTGGGTGAGGGGAGGCGGGGAGGCGGGGGGGGGGCTGCGCGTTGAGCCCGCGTTCCTCTCTTCCTCCTTCAACCCTCAGACAAATCTTTGTGGAAAGGTTTGAAAGCTGTCCAAAAAAACAGGACCACACACAGGCAGCGAGCAGCGCGGCTCACACACACTCCGCTGCTGGAGGCGCACACACACTCGCACACACTCACAAAATGGCGGCTTTGACAAACTTTTCTCCCCTTAAAAAAAACAAAAAAACACGCGATATCGCGACTTTCCGAGGAGCCGTGGAGGAAACGCCGCCGCCGGGCTTCGCGCGCCCACCGACCCCTCTCGCCCGAGCGCGGCGGTTTACGGCGAAGCGCCGGTGCGCGGACCAAAACAAAGCGGGCGCTTTTCCACGCTTCCCCTGGAGCTCCGCCAGCGCTCCTACACAACAAACAGTGCGCACGACTTAGGACCCTCACCACCATCCCACCCACGGCTCCAGCCCTGCGCCCGCTGGCGCGGCGCGGCGCGGCGCTGCGCTGAAACCAACCCGGGCAAAGACCAGAGTGAAAGAGGAGGGGAGCGCTTACCTTCCACCCAGAGTTTCTCCACGTCCGTCTCCAGATTAGCTGCCCTTAAACCAACGGCGAAAGCTCCGAATATTATAAGGCCCACGACCAAAAACTTCCCGCAGTTCTTTTGTATGTAGCAGCCAAGTTTAAAGAAAAGTCTCTGAAACTGAGCCCTCAGCCACAGCGGCGCTTTCCTTCCAGTCGCCTTGCCCTGCGACGAGACAAGAAAACAACATTAATGCTCCATTTCACTGGACAGTGGCTGTAAATCAGTGTGAAACACCTGAGAGGTTCGGTCGGCGGTGACAGGACTGGCGGTCCGAGCGCCCAGCGAACCGCTGAGGCTGTTTAACGCGTGTTTTGTTTACGGCGAGCTCGGAGCTGCGAGCCCGACTCCACACACGGGGGCCGGGCTCAGCTCTCGTGTTCCAGCGTGGAGGGAGAGAGGGCGGCTTGTGCCCCACACACACACACACACACGGTCTGGGCACCCCTCTCTACGGCCACTCTGTACGTGTTAACGGCGCTGGCTGCGAGCTGGACCGTGTAAAGGCGGAGGTGCACGTGGGTTACGCTCATTGCCATAGAGCCGCGCGACGCCGTGTAAGGGGGAAGCGAAGCGGCCATCGCGGGGGGAGTTTCGACAATATCCGCGAACGGAAGAGGGCAGCCGCGTGGATTCACGGGAGGGGAAAGTACTCCCCGCGTAGACACTATCGCGGAAAAAAAAGCGTCTGGGCTTCTTTGACTAGGCGTGTGTGTGTGTGTGTATGTGTGTGTGGAGTGTGTTTAGCGTGGTCTCGCGCTGACCAGCACACGGGCTGCTAGGTGGGGCTAACGGGCAGCGGAGTGTAGCTCGCGCCTGTCTGACAGTTGGGCTCGTAGAAAACCTGAATGAACGTCTGTTCGGAGGCGCCACGGAGCGAAAACAGCGGGGATAAGCGGCTATTCGGCGTCCTCATCTCAGAGGGGGGGTGGTGGTGGTGTGGGGCTGCCCTGTCGGCTCCCTCGCTACACCGTCACCCACAGAGACTTCACCGAGGTTGGGTGAGTTTTCAGGGCTGTCCCCCAGCGACCCGTCTCCGCAGCAAAGACATGAAAAAACACAGAGCCAGGCAAACAAATGCACCTCCGAGATCTGATCCAGCGCGAACGCGGCATCGCAGTAGCTCGGCCGCTGCAAGTACTCCAAATCCAAGGCGGCTGCGCGACTGCTGCCCCTGTTCCTCCGCGCTACCCTCGGCCGATCGGGGTCCCTGTTTTCCTGCTCGGAGGAGACATTAACAGCCGAGGCCATGTTGCACGGTCTGCGCTGGGCTTCTCGCTATCCACGTTAGTATATCCCCCCGTAAGCGCGTCTGGCTATCCGAAGGAAGCGGGGTTTCTCGTTTGGCGTTCCCGGAGCCACAAAGCACTTCATACTCCTGTTTGGGACGGCGAGTCACAGTGTGCGCCTTCCATTCCAACATTTCGCGATCCGGAGGTTCCTCTCCTGCGACTCCCGCATCCACCGCGTTCCCTCTCCACACGCTCTGGGCTCAGAAGGCGAGGCGGAGGCGGAGGCGGCGCTCTCTGGGCGAACGGCGGCGGCGGCGGCGGGCTCGGTCGCTCTGCGCTCGGCGCATTCTGCGGGCTCTGCGCGGTGTGGCTCAGGCCGCGGGACACGGCGATCTCTGAGATTGAATAGATGAGAAAAAAGAGCACTCTCCATTCGGAGACAGAGGAGGAGGGGTAAGGCCGAGGGGAAAAAAAGAGAAAAGGCTCGAGAGCCCGCCTCCAGCTCTGTCAGATGGCCGCGGTTTCTCGCTTCTGATTGGTTCCAGAAGGGCAAAAATTACTCAGCAAACACGACTATTATTAGCTGCTTAGCAACAGCTCACCAAAGTAGAGAGACCACCCAAGCAGAGAAACTCTCGCGTGTGCGTCTCAAACTTCAGGGGAGCCTCAAAGAAGCCCGGCCCCTCTCCGGGTTAGCGCCGCTAGCGCTCGGCTCCAGCTCGGACGCCTTCCCAGGCTGGTTTCGAGGAGCGAGCTGACCTATTTAGCGGCGGCTTTCTTCATTATTTCATGAGCGACGCTAATAAGTGTGTTAAGACGGTACGCGGGGGGCTACTGGGGGTCTTCTCCCGTCTCTTAAAGCGACGCTGCTGTTCGCTCTGCTCTCCCCGTAACGCCGCCGACGGCTTCCACGCAGTAGCTCCAGCGTTCGTGGTCGTGAGAGTTGAAGGCAGCGAAGTTCTCGGCTCAAAGCCGAGCCTGTGTGGCCATGTGCTAACGGCCAGTTAGAGGCAGTGGTGGACAGTAACTGAGTAACTGAGTAAATGTAATTAGTTTCTGTACTTTAGTATTTTTTTCGTGTATCTGTACTTAAGTATTTCAATTACTGGGCGACTTTTTCCTTTCACTCCACTACATTTCAGAGTCTAATATCGACTTTTTCCTCCTACATTTTGAGAAATCTGTCGTTCCTTTTGGTTTCTGTGTGTATAAAAACGTAACATGTCAAAACGAAAGAAGCGCAAAGCCAGAGCACCAATCAGGGCCCAGCGGTCACTTTGTTTAGAGCTGGTTTTGACCTGTTGGTCATACCGACCCAGTGCAGCACGCGGTTCAACATCAGCGCAGCAGCGTAAAACTTTGGGAGAGTCTGTTCAACATAAATGATGAACTAACCTAACTTTGTGTAAATAGAGCTCAATATAGAAATATGTCCACATATGCAGTCGAGACTGACGCGGCTTTTTTCTGAATTTCTACAAACACCAGTTCATTTTATAGTAAATGAGTTTGGGCTGGTTTATGTTTATGAACAGACGCCTACAGATCAACATAGTAAAGGAGCTCATCTGTGATCCTGAGTTTAAAGCAGGTTTTATTCAACTTAAACTTGGAACTAAGTTGTAAATAAATCTGAAACTGAAACTTTGCTTGTGTGTAAAAAGTGATTTCAGAGCCACTCGGTTCTCCCTGATGGAAACTGTTTACCTTCAGTGTTTTGTGCTTCTGATCATTTTAATAGACGTCAGCGTCACTAATTAATGACGTTCTATTAAAAGACTGGTTTACCAAGAGAGACGCTGGAGGACTTTCACCTGAAATGAGTTCATGAAGCCAGTCTGGTTATAAAAATGATAACAGGACCAGATCAGAGCCAGAATTACTCTTTTAGTACTTTTACTTTATACTTAAGTACATTTGAAGGTAAATACTTTAGTACTTTTACTCAAGTGGAGGTCTAAAGGGAGGAACTTCTACTTTTACTGGAGGAATATTTTACCTTGGGGGTCTCTACTTTAACTCAAGGACATGATTTGTGAACTTCGTCCAGCTCTGGTTAATGAATTAATACTTGAACGTCACATGCATGTATGAGTGAACAATTTGAGGTAAAAAAAAAAAAAACCTTTTTCGTTTGTGCTCTGAATGAAAACTGCTGTATTTATGGGGCTGCCCAAGGTTTTTGTCTTTGGGGGCCAAAGTGCATCTCTTTGTGGTGACCCAAGGGCCAAAATGACACAAAAAATAATAATAAAATTGCACTATTTAAAAAAATTGAAAGCAAATAAAAGTCCAATAAGATATATAGCTAGTATAAAGTATGTTTGTTCTGTCATTGGGATGGGGATGGGGATAGACCAGCTCTTCAGGGGCCAAATTAAACATTCTCTTGGGCCAAATACAGACACAGTGTTGGCAGCCCTATTATAGCCTCAAACAGCTTTTATAAGTGGATTCTGATGCACTGGGATAAACTGCATGTTTACAGCATATGTTCATATCAGAATCATAGGTTGTGTGCATCCTGTATCTTTCCCACCTGGGCAGTCTGGAGTCTGGAGCTATGCCGTTCTTGGAGTACTGGCTCCGGGGGGGAAAAGAGAAAAGCACTTAATGAGTGCTGTCTTTTATGGTCCGCAGGTGGATTACAGTTCTCATGCCAAGGTCATGCCAAAACATGAGAATTCATTGTATTTTTTCATTAAACCGATCATTCCAAGCATTGCCCACTTCATATGTAATGCATAACAAAGCAATAGTTTACACCCATGCCTGTGCGGCCTCCTCAGCACCTCTGTTGTTTCATAACAAATGGAGTTCTTCATGTGTGGATTGAGTTAGATGTTGTAGTTGGGTTCTTCATGGATTCTTGATCCTCAGGTGGAGTTTTTACATGCTTAACCAGAAGCTTCTAAGTCGTCTTCTGTTTTCACCAATCTCTTTTTAACTTGTAAACTGGCCACTTTATTAGGCCCACCAACTTCTTCGTGGCATAGTTTCAACAAGGTGTTGGAAACGTTCCTCAGAGATTCTGGTTGGTTATTTGAGTTCCTGCTGCTTTTCTATCATCTGGAACCAGTCTGCCCATTATCCTCTGACCTCTCACATCAACAAGGCATTTTCATCCACACAACTGACCGCTCACTGGATATTTCCTCTTTTTCGGACCGTTCTCTGTAAACCCTAGAGATGGTTGTGCGTGAAAATCCCAGTAGATCAGCAGTTTCTGAAATACTCAGACCAGCCCGTCTGGCACCAACAACCACGCCACGTTCAAAGCCCCTTAAATCCCCTTTCTTCCCCGTTCTGATGCTCTGTCTGCACTTCAGCAAGTTGTCTTGACCACCTCTACATGCCTAAATGCGGTGAGTTGCAGCCGTGTAATTGGCTGATTAGCTATTTGTGTTAACAAGCAATTGAATAGGTGTACCTAATATTGTGGCCGGTGCGTGTATAACAAAGCATAAAAACGGTACAGATACAGTTCAGCTCACAGACCAGTGTTCATCAGTTATCACCAAGAAGAGTTACAGGGAAACAGCAAAAACAACAACAACAAAAAGGGATCATTCCAGAGCAAAGTTCCTCTTTCCAAGCTTCAGAAAAACATTTTCCTTTCTACAGAAAATATCCAACTTCTTCTTTCATAGGAACAACCTGAATTCAGAGCCTTCATCATAGTTCTGTGAAACACTGTAGATACTGGGGCTGCCCAAAGTTCTTGTCTGGGAGGGTCAGGGGCACAGTGCAACGTTTGAGGTGGCCCAAGGGCCAAAACGACAAATAAAGAAGGTAGAAAAAAAGTATTTTACAGCATTGCTCTATTTTTATACAATTTTAAAAGAAAAAGAAAATCCAGTAAGATATATAGTATAAAAGTGTGTTTGTTCTCTCACTGGGTTGGGTGGGTGGGGGTGGGGGGGGGTGGGGGGGTTGGTTAGGGCTTTACAGGGGCCAAATTAAACTTTCTCTTGGACAAGATTTTGAGTGGCCCTACAAACTACATGTTTGTAGGATATGTTCATATCAGAATCACAGGTTGTATGCATATGTTAACCAAGCTGTATCTTCCCCACTTGGGAACTTTGAATGAACTCTTATGTAATGCTCAACACCCACTGCCTTCCCAGCCCATGCGTTGTGTCAGCCAAACGGTGTTCTTCATAAATTAGATGTTGTAGCTGCGTTCTTCATGGCTTCTTGGTCTTTTAACACGCTTAACCAAAGCCTCCTAAATAGTCGTCTTCCGTTCTTCATCAGTCTAAAAAGAATAGCCTCCGAACAAAGTTCCCCTGTTTATAGAAAATTTGAATAATCTTCTTTATTCGTAGGAACACCCTGAACTCTAAGCCTTCATCATAGTTTGGATTCCTTTGAGTTATACGATCTCTCTTAAACACTCCTTCTTACCCAGTTACTCCTGGCGCTCCCAAGGTCCATCATGGCCGACGCACCCATGCCTTCTCCCTTTATGTTTACTCTGCAGCACAAGGTTGTGCTCAATCATGTGGATGTGTTTGACAGCCATGAGCACTGCTCTGCCAGTGTTTACACTCTCCAATTTCCTCTGCGATCGTGCGACTCTTGTATAATCAGAGTGACACTGGGGAAAGTAGAACACTCCACCAAAAAAAAGAGAACTATTTACTTTGGTTCTCAAACTGGAAATGTTCAATCGCGGAAATACGAATAACACACATTCTTTTTCTAACCTACACGGCTGGTACGCTCCTTTATAAACATGCCCATTAATTCCGTGGGAGGCCTGTCTGCAATAAGGTGGATTAAATAACGAAAAGAAAGTAATATGTGCAGCCCGAACAGCCTCAGCGCTTGTCTAGAAACCGGAAGGTTATTCACAGTATATACATTGTCGTAAAACAAAAAAGAATACACTGACACTGCAGTGCAATGAGGCTGAACTATAATAGTGGTTGGATAGTGTAGTGGGTAAAACCTCTGCCTTCCACACTGTAGACTGGGGTTCAATACTCACCAGGGCAAGCACCCTACACTACACCAATAAGAGTCCTTGGGCAGGGCTCCTAACGCCACCTTGGCCTACCTGTGTAAAATAATCAAATTGTAAGTCGCTCTGGATAAGAGCGTCAGCCAAATGCCGTAAATGTAATAGAATAGAAGCAGTCAGAATATATATTTCGAATACAGAAATGATGAAATTTCTAAATTATGTTCTGAAAATGCAGTGTTCAGAAAACTTACCACACTTACCCTCCATAGAAAACATACAATCATTAAAAGAAACACCACCAACGTTCGTTTATTAGTGATTTTCAAATCAGCATGTAGATGGACTCTAAACGTCTTTTTGATAAACACTGAAGTTGCTGCCAAAGCGTGAGTAGATAAATCAATGCGATGAGCCAGTCATTTATCTCAGTGTAACTGAACTCTTTTGAGGGGTGATTGAATTGAGTGGTCTTCTCAGTAGTGGACATGTATCCAAGTAATAGCGCAGCATCAGTGTTGTGCTTGACTCTCGTACGTCTTATGCCGTGTTACCTATATGTCATTAACTAAACATCGTATAGCTTCCCATTTTCTTCACAAGAATTAGAGTAAAACTGTCCAGTCTAGTTATTTGGTTAAATGTTTTGTTGCCCTGCACAAAATTACTGCTATTTCCCACGAGTGTGGGAGCAGCGGAGTTATTAAATAATAATAATAAAAAATCTGCAAACCAGTAACAGCTAGAAACAGCGTGCATTAAATAAAACCACAGCTGCAGTTTTCTCCATGTGCCTTGTCAAGATGTATTCTAAATGCATTATTGTTTCACCTATTGTAACAGGATGCATTACAGAATACTTTTAGGGCAGTGTATTTTAATGTAAGTCAATGGAACCAGAATTTTTTCCAAGTCATTTTGGGCTGTTTCTTTCGGTCTATCCGTCATGAAAAGTACAAGCAACATAAAGGGCAACATGCATTTTCAAATTATGTCAAAAACTGGAAAATGACAAAAACGGAGATAAGAGGTTTTCTCCCGACAGCAGCGATATATAACTTTCAGCCTGTCCAGGGCATTTCCTGCCTTTCGCCCAATGACTGCTGGGATGGGCTCCAGCACTCCCCATGTACCAGAAGGATAAGGCTTAGATAAGATGTGGGTGTGTGTGTGTATGTGTGTGTGTGTGTGTGTGTGTGTGTGTGTAACATTCATACTCAATATTTGATTTAATTCAACGCTGCCTATTTTAATAAGTGTAGTTGCAGTGTCAATCGAAAATGTGGTGTATCACTTATTCCATATCATACAGATGGGATTGTATAAGCTTAAAGACTGTAGCACTATTGTCCTACTGCTTCTTTTAGTAGGCCTATTTCAGTTCTTCTTACAGAGCAAGAACATGTTTGTGATGTGCTGTTGAAGCGCTCACTGTCTGCAGTTCAGACATTCATTACAGATAATTATGTTCACAGTATAATTTCTGTGCCACACAAGAGATTTGAAGCCTCAGAGGGCTGCAGCATTGTCTCGCGAAACAGCCGTAATAGTCGATATGGCTTTTTTGGTGAGGTCTTCATGAACGTAAATTCTTCAAGCACATGTGTTCCCCAGGCAATCTTTTGTTTATGACCATCTATATTATGCAAAATATACTTAGTAAGGACATCGAAGCTTCCTAAGCTGATGACATCGAGCCCTTTATGTATCTAACACGGCACAGTACGCGAGCCACTCTCAGTCAGGCCGGAGCTTTACCAGTCCAAAAGAACTTTCTGTTCCTCAAACTCCTTCACATCCTCAGATTGGCAATTATAATGTAAACACAGCTGGCGGTAATATAAGTGAATTCATTGGCCGCATCATAATTATTGCTTTGACTTCAATTCCACGGCCAAAAATGTGTTATGTATACAAGGTTGTGAAGTTGACTGAGTGTCTGAATGGCATATTGTCTCTGACAAGGAGCTTTTATTGTCAAAAAAAATGAATGGATGTTTTGTATGGACAGGTTTGCGTTGTAGGTTTGACAGAACTATATTCTCGTGGAAAGTTCTTCAAAACATGGCAGTGCTTGAAGTTATTGTGCCAGAGTTGTTTAATTCTGAACAATTTTACCAGCGTAGGATTATACAATACTGTGCAAATGGCAGAGACCACCCTTCATTCATTTCATTTCCAGTGAAAACCAATTAAATACCTACATTTTTCAGCCTCAGAAAACATACGTAACAGAAAATTATACAGAAGTCTCATCAATTAAATATAACATCATTTTCAGTATTTAGTGTGTATCCATTCTCTCCACCAGTATCCACCCTCTGCATTTATTACAGCTTCTGTTCTGTTCAGTGTGCTTGCTTTCAGTTTTTAAAAGAAGTATTTTCCATGCTTCTTGTAGACACCTCCAAAGTTTCGTCCAAGACGTTTGTTGCATTTTCTGCTTCTCGTGATCCAACTGCCAATTTAAACCCATTTCATAAAACCTTACTCCACATGTCAGACATCCAGTTTCAGTTTAAGTGCAAATGTTCTTTGTCTTCTGTTTCCTTTTCTCTGTAACCACTTTTACAGCTGCTCATCCTTTCAGCGTTGCATCCTTTAAGATCTGAATCAAGAACGGAGCTTGATCTCTCAAAGACGAAAGCTTTAATTACTGTTTATCTGACCGTGACGGGTTTGGTGGTCTACCAGGTCTTGCACGATTATCAGGAGCTTTTCAGTTGTTTTTCAGTTATTTTCCTCTGCCTGTCCCATTTCCTTATGCAAATAGATTATCTGATATCAAATCCCTTCAGAAACATCTGAAAAATGTGGAACTTAATGGCCATTTTGTCTGAAAATTAAATATATGGAGGGTGATCTCTACCTTTGGCATATATTATAACATTAAAAGTGTTAAACATGTTGTTTCATGCATAATATAGCAGAATTAGGACCAATCCAATTTCACCATCACCCCTACCACTTAGCCCTTAGCCCTCTGTTTTGCGCATTGTAAGGTGTAAGGTGTCCCAATTTTGTTGAGATAGGGGGGTAGGTTGAAGCGTTTGGGCTACATGGCCCTCCAAATGTAACGGGGAGCGAGGAGGCGGACGCACGTGCTGAGATAAGCGAGATTTATTAAGGGCAAATCCAGGGTCATAGTCATAACAGTCCAGGTTCAAGTAGCCAATACGGAGAGATCGTGGGGCGGACATGACAGACACCAGAATTCCCAGAACAAGCAGAACAGAACAAACACCACAGCAGATAACACCAACAATACAGACCGAGGTTCAAGCAAAGACCATCAACGAGGGTGAGAATAATCAGGGGAGCTGTCACCAAAACAAGGGGGCGGACTAGGAAACCAAAACAAATGCACATTCAAGATCAAAACACAACACGAGCTCATGGACAGGACTGGGACCAATCGTGACACCAAACGGAGATTTTTCAGAGGTACACTCCGAACGGAGTGCTATGAGAAAAAAGAAAAACCGGAAGATGGCTGTGTGAGCGACCAAAGAAACCCACAAATGTGAATATCTTCTCCGTTAAACATCAAGATAACCGTTGCATTATCTTAGTTTAGTGTCATTTCAGTGTATTTTGGTTCTTTTTCTCATAACAAGTATAAAAATCACTCATAGTATGCTAATGCCTCAGTACCTAGCTAGCTAAATAGCTAGGTGAATAGCTCATTTCAGCTTTATATCACTGAAGAATTCTGGGTGGGCGATAATAATCTCTTTGATGGCATATGATGCCCTAAAGTTAACTAACTAGCAGCAGCGAGGTTACTGAACTTTACCGCTGTCGCTGCAGACTGGCAAGGTTGTCCACAGAGCACCACTAGTAGCCTGTTAATGTTGCCCCATTTCATAAGGGAAGATTTGACCCCTTTTCACTCAGTTCCACGGGGCAGTGTGACACTGGAAAACAAGTAGTAGAGGTAAAAGTAAGAAATGGGACTGGAGTGATACCAAAACATGGCCAGCCAGCTGTGGAAGTTGTATTGTGTTGTACTTCATTCTTCAATAAGCCACCAAACTGCACTCTCAGAAATAAAGTCACTGGGGCAGTATCGTTCTTGTCACTGCGGTGGTACCTTTAGTCAGGGAACATAACTGAACCATAATCCACTGAAATTATATGTTCTAATTTTAACTGACTCCACCCCCCCCACCACCCCCCATCTCACCTCCAGGCTTTTTACTAGATGGTTCTGTTTTAAAACATTAGTTTATAAAAAGATACAAATATCTACTTTTCCACTGGGAAAAACTTCTTCAGGGTACACAACTGGACCTTAAAACCACCTTTTGCACCTTTGAGGGAACATTTACAGTGTTTGTACCTTGATGAACGAATCATGTACCCACACTGTACCTTCATGTCTAACAGTGTGTGATAATGGTAAAACTGCTACGCGATGGATCTCAGACGAAGATATGAAAAGGATTCCCTTGTGAGTGCCGCTTCCAAGCACTGTAAAATTGCTTAAACTGCTTATTTGTATTAAATCTCCAGTCGATTTGTTGCAATGGCTAGAGTCCTTCATTACATGTTGGAGAACGCCTCAAACAGTGAAGGCACTCTGTGACCCGGCATCCGTAGAACAGAACCAATCGGTATTCCGTATGCTACCTATTACAAAACACTGCTACAGACCCGTTTGTATCACATTCATACAGACATTGTACGAATTTGAAAGAGACCTGTACACATATAGACATGCCTGACTGTTTCCTGATGCTAAACTATCTGTATTCTCATCTGTCTTTGGCCATATTTCTGAACTGGAACACAGCTGTAGTGCCTTACCCCAGGCCATGTTGAAGGAATACGGCATGACGGTGAAAGAGACAACAGTTATTTGTGCAAAAATCCCTCATTTCTGCTGTTTTATTTACTTCAACTTCATTGCCAGATACATTGTGTTTATTCCAGTATTTGCATCATGGTATTTTATATAACCTCAAGTACACAACCTTTCTCTTTCCCTTTGGCTTTCAGCATGTGCATTGTTTATACACAAGACTCAAGGTTCTTTCAGACAGACGCCTGAGTCGCTGTTTACAGTGTTTAAAAGATTAATGGCTCGCCCAATCTGTCCTCAATAAACGCAGCGGCTGATGACACTCGGTGCCTGTTAACACTTATGAAGTCACCCCCGACAAAACGTACACCATTCACTGATTGGCCAGTTGCGAGAGAGGCTGGACTGTGCTATGGTGCAGATGCTGGTGTGGTCATCTGTGTTTGGAATCAGTTTTTGATGAAAGTTTACAAGTAGCGGACTTGTAGTCAGCACATTATCCAGACTTCATGTGATTTACACTTTTTACAAGACCTCTTTTTACAAGAAGGATGTTATTGAAGCCACAGTGTCCGTCAATTACAATAATAGAGCCGTCAAAGAACTATTGAGTAAGGCTGACCACTGATCCCTGCTTTATTGTCTCACATCTATATGGCTAAAAACATGGCTATGTGTTCTTTGATGTCCACAAGGTGGTCTGCATTCTTTAGTACAGAGGCAATCTCAACACAGAACATGATAAACGAGCTCCATGCAAACTCATCTTTATTCCTACCATGATGTCATTTATGAATGCATAAAAAATATTATGTTTATGTAAATATTTGAAAATAAACCTGAAGCACAAAATGTGCAGGCCTGCACTGCATCAGATGCTTTAGCTTTATACATACATGCGTACTTGAACGTGTGCGTTTATATATACATACACAAAATGTCGACAGCGCCTGCCCTGTTGTCAGACCTCATTCATAAAAGAGGCCACTTGAAACATAACAGGAATGAGCACAGGTTACCATCAGTCACGTAACATCCACGTACAACAGTGGTTCCAAAAATGTGTAGATTACTTACAAAAACTGAAGGTTCAGATTACGTTTCAGCTTAGATATTTCCAAGCATTGTGTTATGATCTATTTAAACCCAAGGCATGGGTTGATATAGTAATAAGCTAATTATACACAAAGTCATCATGTATGGGATACTCTCTATGGGAAGGCTGCTGTCCCAAACCCTAACATTTCAACTTGTGAAATAATACTTAATGTTTTGGGGGGAGGGTGTTTTTTTTTTTTTAACAATTAAAAAAGTATTTTTAAGTGAATTTGAAACGTTTAGATGTATCCTGAGTTTAAAAGACAGAAATGAGATTTGAACCCTGACTTCGCAGCAGTTCGGTAGAATGATCCATATATAAGCAGATGTGAAGCTACAGAGTAACTAATTAAGAAGTTTATAAGTTAGAAGAACTTTTTATTACACAATTCACACAATTAACAGAAAATATGACCCCAAGACCAAAAAACATTTTTGGAAAAGAATTCTGAACCGGTCATGACATACAGCCGACTCGTTTATCTGCTGGGTTTTTAAATATCACTTAGGTCGAGTTAACGGGCGGAGTCAGTAAACGCTGGCCCCGCCTGTTTTAGGGGGGTCCCTCTATTTTTGCAGCTGCGGCTGTGCTGTACATTCGACCTCAGCATGGCAGTTCTGTGGAGAGGTGTGAACTGTTTTCACAGCTGGGGGTTCACATCCCTCCCTTTTCGCCCCCATTGCTCATTAGCAGCTCAACACAGAGTCACATTTCATGCACAAAGAGCCAAGAGTGTCCTAGTTAATCTGACAACAGAGTCATGGAGAAAAATATTGTGTTTGATTATATTAATTGAAAATATCCAAGTTGATTTCCATTCCACCAGAAAGGGGCTAAGAAGTAAAGAACTAATTTTAATAATTAGATTAATAATCTAATATTCAGACATGTTTAAATGAAACAGCCTGCCTGTTAAGGCCAAATGTAAAACGAATCCTGCCAGTTTTAGCAAGAAAATAAATAAGTGGCTTTAGAAAAATAGCCCAGTCTTTCTTTGACCATATGCTGGACCCCAGTGGAAACAGTTCTGGGACTTTCTTGTGTTAACATGTTAAGAGGCATTCTGTGTGTTACTGTCAACCAAACTAAACTAAAAAGAAACACCTTTACATTATTTCTTGCACAGACATTCCTATTCCATCGTTTCTATTTGGTTTCGGATTCCCATGTCCCTTTGACCCTGTGAGGTGGCGGTCTTTTCAGCTGCAGTCATTTCCTATTATGACAGACGTGAGATGTGAGAAAGCAAACATGATTGGATGCTCTCAGATGGCAATCCCATTAAGCAGTGAAGCAGGTAAATGATGAAGCAGTGATGACCTGCACTGTTGTGGGACCTCAGCGAATATGGAAAAATATTTTGGGTTTTCAAGGAACGACAGAGACCTATAGATCATAACATAATGGAGAGTCTCACACACTTCTCAAACCCACCCACACACACCATAAACTGTAGGTAAAGACATAAACTCAGCTCCTTATTCTGCCTGCCATAATAGCTCTTTGAGTGAGCATTATTCCAAAAGCAAAGGCACTTTTTGACTGGAACTTTCTTTGAAGATCTTTACTGTTACTTCTGCTTAGTTGCACCATTTTTTTGGTATAGGTACAAAACAGAATTCCAAAAAAAAATGGTTGGGATATTATGTGAAATGCTAAAAAAATGGAAAACATTGATCACTAAATGCCGTTTTACTTTGAAAACAGTACAAAAACAGAATATTTGATGTTGTACCATTCCAGATTTAATGCCTGCAACACATTCCCAAAAAGGTTGGGTACATTTAGCACATTACCTTTCCTTTGAAGAACATTAATGGTCATTTGGGGGCAGATTTTTCCCCTAGCCCTTTGTTATACAACTCTACACCTCTACAACCCTATGAGGCCTTCATTGTTGAAATATGGGCTTCATAATGAAACACATCTTCTGTGGCAGCCAGGTCTGGACTGCAGGCAGGCCAATCTTGTACCGGAACTCTCTGATTAAACAGCTATGCTGTCGTAACACATGCAGAATGTGGCCTGATTTTGTTATGTTGAAATAAGCATGGATGTCCTTGAAAAATACTTTGTCTTGAGGGTAACATGTTGTTCCAAAATGTGTATGCATGTTTCGCTGTTAATGATACCTTCACAGATGTACAGGCTACCCAAGGTATAGGCACTAAAAGCCCCCATACCATGACAGACCCTGACGTTTGATCTTCATGCTGGTAAGAATCTGGATGGTCCTTTTCTTCTTTAGCTTAGAGAACAAGGCATGTGTTTTTTCATGAACAGTCTGAAAAGTTGACTCATCAGACCACAAAACCTCTCTCCTCTCTCGACTGGGCATCAGCCCGTTTCAGATGAGCTCAAGCCCAGAGAAGTCAGCAGTGTTTCTGGACATTGTTGACATATGGCATCTCTGTGCATAGTACAGTTTTAACTTGAACTTGTGGATGCAGCGATGAACAGGGTTACCGATAGCAGTTTGGTAAGATATTCCAGAGCTCATGTGGTCACAAAAACATGCCGGATTTTAATGCACTGCCATCTGAGGGCATGAAAGTAACAGGCATTCAGCTGTGGTTTGTGACCTTACCCTCAGTGCTCAGCGATTTCTCCAGATTCCCTGAATCTTTTGGTGATATTATCCATGATATTTTGAGGAACATTGGACTGTTCTCTTTTGTATTTTTTTGGCAAGGTGGAGTGCCTTGACCCATCCTTGCTCATAAAGGACTAAACCTTTCCTCTACGCTCCTTTTATACCCAAGCATGTTTGCATCACCTGTTCAAGATGTTTTTTTGTTTTTTTTTTACATTTCACCGCGTGTCTCATCTTAAATTGTCAGGCATCGTGTTATAGGCATCGATTTCAGAATGAGCGCATATTTACAAAAAAATAAATAATAATAAAACCAATAAAGTAAACGAATATCTTGTCTTTGTGCTTTAAAAAAAATACGTCACGGTGGATTTACACATCACTGCTTTGTGTTTTTATTCGCATCTTACTTTGTTTCTTAATTTCACATACTAGTCCAACTTTTTTGAACGGAAGCTACTATTTTCATTACAACTGATGACAACAACTTATGAATCTGAGCTTTCATTCCTTCCTGTTCAAGTGCTTCCTATCATCCACAGCTAATTTGTGGGTTCTAAATCTGACACAGATTCTGCTCTGCTCACGAATGACTGAAAAACCTGGAAAGCTTCATCGCAGAAAGTACCCTTTGTCTTTCAGGCAAATTTTACACAGAGAGCAAGCCAGTGCCAGAAAGTGTTTGTATTATAAAAGTGATTATTTCTAACTGTCAAACACAGCATTCTGGAAGACTTACGGCCACATGTGCTTTGGCGGCCCTCGCACGTGTGCAGCAACGGAGGGGAAAATCTTGGGAAAATAAACACTTCTTACATTTGTATTTGTTAAGCAGATGCCTGTCGTTTTTCATTCTGTAAGCACAATGAGAGTCCTGGAGGGGCCTCATGGATGACAAAAAAAGAGAGTGTTGGCACCAGGTCCTCCTGCCGTCTTTCATGATCTCCCGTTTGCTGCTTTCTGCTTGATATAACAGTGACTGGAGAAACAGTGCAGTCAGCCTTTCTTCATAGCACTCCCTGTCAGTGAGAAAAAAGACTAATGGATGATGGCTTTGTTGAAAGGCACTTATAGAGCGCTATAAAACTGATGTTTTTAATTCACGTTACACAGTTCTGTTCAAAGGTGGTGGTATTTACAGAGGGATGTCAGCTGAGACAGCGTCTACGTGCATGGGAGACAGAAAATCCTCACAACTGGACCATTTTAATTCACCAGTCCAGAATCCAAAGCTGGTGTGATGACTTGTGTTGATGCTTTATTTGCTATGATCTATTGTAACTGTATAGTATCCACTATTATAACTGTATACACTATTATGCTGTATTGTAACTGTGCTCTATTGTAAGGATATATATTAACCTCTATTACAAGAATATACACTACACTATATTGTAACTATATATGCCCTGCTGTATTGTGACTATATACACAATATTCTATTGTAACTATATAGACTGTGTTGTACTGTAACTCTGTATTCCATGCTTTATTCTAACTATACACCAATCTGGCATAACATTAAGACCACGTCCTTGTTTTTACTCTCATTGTCCGTTTTTATCAGCTCCACTTACTGTATAGCTGCTCTCTGTAGTTCTACAGTTACAGACTGTAGTCCATCTGTTTCTCTGATACTCTGTTACCCTGTTCTTCAGTGGTCAGGACCCCCATGGACCCTCACAGAGCAGGTACTATTTGGGTGGTGGATCATTCTCAGCGCTGCAGTAACACCGATGATGGTAGTGGTGGTGGTGTGTGTTGTGCTGGTCTGAGTGGATCACACACACCAATATATATGCATAAACACTTCCACCAAGAATAGATTTTTAAAAATATGTTTTGAGCCAAAACCTTCTCCAGGCTGTGCTAAAGCAATATCTCCGCCATCAGCCGATGTAGCCATTTCACGTAATAACTTTCTGTGAGGAGCTTTAACTGGCATCAAACGCTAAACCACGGAACGATTTTGACTCGGTAAGTTTCTGTAGAAAGTCGTATTTTACATCAACCACTCTAAATGACTTTGTCTGGAAATGTGTTTTGACTCCGTTATGTCCATGGCAGGCCGCAGACCAGCTTTAGGGGGGCTTTAGTCCACTCCCCCAATGTTCTTGAGCACCCCTCCTTCCCCAAAAATGTACATTACTGGTTCAAATCATCAATAGTTTACTCTAATTCACTCTTCATCATTGACCTGTGCTGTCAAGCCTCCATCTTTTGAGAGAGGCGCTGCTGCTGCTGCTCTAAGGCAGAGATACTCCTGCTGTTCTACCAGAGATTTACTAATGCGGAAAGAGGAACTAACGGCTCGGCCATTATATCCGACCTCATAAATTGCGAGCCAATCATATCACATATCACACCTCATAAGTATTAAGCCAATCATATCAGACCTGGTGGAGGTCTCGTCTGAAACTGTGACAGGGTTTTGGCTAAAAGTTCACTAAAATACACATTAGACCTCATTTAAAACCTATAATATTCAGAGTGAATCAGTAAGTAGTTACAGTGTGAATAGTCAGTATAGCTGCAGAGATAGAAATAACTATTTACAGCCTTTCATATTTTTTGCTTTGATGTTTTTCTTTTGTATTGGGAATCAACGACACCAGTATTTGTCATATATTGTTGTTTACAGTAAGTTAATGTCAAGGAAAAGGTTGTACGGAGCCAATCATGGCTGGAGGTCAGGGAACCAGCCTAGGAAGGTCACTGGTTCGGTCCCCTGAGCCGACCGTTCATGACTGAGGTGCCCTTGAGCAAGACGCCTAACCCCTAACTGCTCCCCGGGCACTGGAGATAGGGCTGCAAACCCCTCTGGGTAAGTGTGTTCACTGCCCCGTAGTGTGTGTGTGTTCATTAGTGTGTATGCGGTGTCTTGTTACACGGATGGGTTAGACTGTGGAGGTGAAATTTCCCCGTTGTGGGACTAATAAGGGTTACGTAATCTTAATATGTTGATCATAACTCATTTTGTGTTCTTCAGATCCTCAAACTGTGGGTGGAATTTAAGAGACAGCAGCTTTGTTGAAGGCCAGTCAGATGGGATTTTGAGAAAACAAAAAAGAAAATAAAAACATAAATTAACATATTACTAAACAGAAATGAGGAAAGGGAGAGAAAGAAGCTGGATGAGCAGATATGATGAAGGTAATTGACAGAGAAGAAAGCAAAGAAAACTCACTTAAGTTTTCAGTTAAATTTTAAAGGAAATAAGTGACTATGGCCATTATTAAAAGTGCTTACAGAGGAAAATCTCCAAATTCATGCTCCTTCTGATGGCACCACCTGAGACTGTTCTGGTCAATGATCTGTGTGTTTGAATGTTATATTTAGGACTTGCAGCTTATCTAAGAGAGAGGAGATAGCATTGTTTGATATCAGTACCTTTGTTTGATCTGTGCCTGTTTAAGTGAATGGATATGGTACTTAATGTTACACTAGCTTTGTGTGTAATACAGAGACATTTCTTTCTGAAGCAAGGGGGCTGGGGGGGCAACCTTCTAGCTCCAAGTTAAAGCTATGCAGAACTCCACACCCACCATTACAGTCTCCTCTCATAGTACCACCATAAGTTAAAGGCATAGGCCTAACTCGTAAAAGGCCATTAGCATCTATTATTAATATTATCATTATTATGAGCCCTCAAGTCATTACCACCTCCTGGCGACCATATGGCTGGTGTTTATCCAGAATATCCTGTCTTCTGTTAGGGTCTTCAGGCTTTTGAATTGCTGGTTCATGATTCCTTTGATTGCCTCCATCCATCTTGTTGCTTGTCATCCTTTTCCTCTTTCACCTTCAGTTCTTCCGAGCATAATGGTCTTTTCAGATGAACTGCTTTTTCTCTGAATATGTCCAAAATAAGAGAGCTTCAGTTTGGTTAGCTGGGCTTTGAGTGAGATGCAAAGCTGGACGAAGTACACAAATCATGTACTGGAGTTAAAGTAGAGACACCCAAGTTCCTCCCTTTAGACCTCCACTTGAGTAAAAGTACTAAAGTATTTACCCTCAAATGTACTTAAGTATAAAGTAAAAGTACTAAAAGAGTAATTCTGGCTCTGATGTCCTGTTATCATTTTTATAACCAGACTGGCTTCATGAACTCATTTCAGGTGAAAGTCCTCCAGCGTCTCTCTTGGTAAACCAGTCTTTTAATAGAAGGTCATTAATTAGTGACGCTGACGTCTATTAAAATGATCAGAAGCACAAAACACTGAAGGTAAACAGTTTCCATCAGGGAGAACCGAGTGGCTCTGAAATCACTTTTTACACACAAGCAAAGTTTCAGTTTCAGATTTATTTACAACTTAGTTCCAAGTTTAAGTTGAATAAAAACTGGCTTTAAACTCAGGATCACAGATGAGCTCCTTTACTATGTTGATCTGTAGGCGTCTGTTCATAAACATAAACCAGCCCAAACTCATTTACTATAAAATGAACTGGTGTTTGTAGAAATTCAGAAAAAAGCCGCGTCAGTCTCGACTGCATATGTGGACATATTTCTATATTGTGCTCTATTTACACAAAGTTAGGTTAGTTCATCATTTATGTTGAACAGACTCTCCCAAAGTTTTACGCTGCTGCGCTGACGTTGAACCGCGTGCTGCACTGGGTCGGTATGACCAACAGGTCAAAACCAGGTCTAAACAAAGTGACCGCTGGGCCCTGATTGGTGCTCTGGCTTTGCGCTTCTTTCGTCTTGACATGTTACATTTTTATACACGCAGAAACCAAAAGGAACGACAGATTTCTCAAAATGTAGGAGGAAAAAGTCGGATATTAGACTCTGAAATGTAGTGGAGTGAAAGGAAAAAGACGCCCAGAAATGGAAAAACTTAAGTACAGATACACCAAAAAATACTTAAGTACAGATACATGAAAAAACTACTTAAGTACAGAAACTAATTACATTTACTCAGTTACTCAGTTACTGTCCACCACTGGTGAAATGTAAGGCTTGATTTGTTGGAGAACCATGTAGAACGTCCAGCTCTGCTCGTCTCTTACTAAACTATTTTCAGGTCTTAAATCTCTTAGTTCTGTATGGGGAGATACTAAATGCATCCCCTGGGCCTGCATACCCAGGGTACACTGCGCGTACAGTCAGTGTCGAGTTGAGTTGAAGTGCTGAAACAGTCGTCAGTGAAGCAGATTTTCAGCAAACTGCAGTTATTAAACCATCATACTGTGAATGAATTGCATGAGCGTATTTTAAAATGTTCTTATGATGAAGTTACAGTTTGTGGAATTTACATGGTGGCGTGGTGGGTAGCGCTGTCGCCTCACAGCAAGAAGGGCCTGGGCTCGATTCCCTGTCCTGGTAACCAGGGTCCTTTCTGTGTGGAGTCTGCATGTTCTCCCCAAGTCTGCGTGGGTTTCCTCCCACAGTCCAAAGGCAGGCAGTTAGGTCGATTGGACATGCTAAATTGCCCCTAGGTGTGAGTGAATGTGTATGTCTGTCTGTCCGCCCTGTGATGGACTAGGGACCTGTCCAGGGTGTATCCTGCCTTCTGCCCAATGACCGCTGGGATAGGCTCCAACAACCCCCACTACCCAGAAGGAGAAGTGGCTTAATTAATGAATTAATTTAATTAAGTGACCCTTATTAGTCCCACAACGGGGAAATTTCACCTCCGCATTTAACCCATCCGTGAAGTGAACCACCACATACACACTAGTGAGCACACACACACTAGGGGGCAGTGAGCACACTTGCCCGGAGCGGTGGGCAGCCCAATCCGCAGCGCCCGGGGAGCAGTTGGGGGTTAGGTGCCTTGCTCAAGGACACCTCAGTCATGTGCTGTCGGCTCTGGGGATCGAACCAGTTCCCTAACCTCCAGCCCATGACTGCCCTAGATGACTAGAAGGTGTGTGTGTGTGTGTGTGTGTGTGTGTGTGTGTGTGTGTGTGTGTGTGTGTGTGTGTGTGTGTGAACCCTGGCTACTTGCTGATTGTAATTCAATGCTAGCTAGGTAGCCAGTGAGCTACTATGAACAATCGTACATCCCGTTTATTTTATTTTTTTAAGCATGTGACCCTCAATTAAGAAATTTCACCTCCACAATCCAACCCATCCATGCAGTGAAACACCACATGACAACACTAGTGAGGACACACACTAGGGGGCAGTGAGCAGTGGGTAGACCTATACGCAGCGCCTGGGGAGCAGTTGGGGGTTAGGTGTCTTGCTCAAGGGCACCTCATGGGATCAAACTGGCAACCTTCCAGTCACAGGGCTGCTTTAATAGATTTAAAGAAATATCCCTTAGGCTAAAGCCAAATCTCCAACCTATCATAAACAGTGTCTCAATCATTTCTAATCAATTAAGGCAATAGCTTTTAGTGAGGCATTAAGAGGCATTAAATACTGAATGCCTGGTTACTTTCACCACTGCAATCAATTCTGACTCAGTAAGATTCTCTAGAATGGAACATTTAACATGAAAACCCAATAAATATCTTTGCTTACACTTCAATTATACAGACGTTTAATAACATTGGTGGAATTGCCCGTCATTTTTCAAGCATTTTCCAGCACTAGCACTTTAACCTCCCATATACTGAATGATATTTATGAGGAAAGGAGTCCTTTCAGTTCCGCTTTAGGCTGTTTTTGTTCATTGTATTTTCAATGACAGTGTCTGGAATGCTTTGCTGTTGCTCACACACTCTCAGTTCGGAGCTTTATTGACTTATTTTAGACCCAAAATATCCCAAAAAGATATCAACAAGCTTCTGTTTCGATGCTGACAGATTCCTTAGCTGCTTTTTTTTTTTTTACAGGGATACTTTTTACTTTTTCACATTTTCCTCAAGTATTGGTTTAGGCCGCTCTACCCACCTGTGTGAATCTTTATTACAAGTGGTTATAACACGGACACCACCTAGTATCACTATGTGCAGAGCAATATGACAGCACAATCACTGCCAGAGCCAGAATAAGTCACCAAGGGCAAACAACAGCACCATCCCATGCGAAGCTGTCGACATGTCAGTGTTGGGTGGATTGCTGAAATAATAGAGACATTGAGTTGCTCCGACACCACCGAAGGCAAACATTCCATTTATTGTGCTGAGCCTTTTCTCTTTTTTATCATGGAACCCAGGAAGAGAACAAGCTCCCCGGAACAAGCCTGGGAGGTAGAAGACCACACACCATGCGATGTTTAGTTTACACCACGCTAAAACAGACCGCTGTTGCGGCCAGATAGTGATCTGGTATCACTGTTTAACTGTGACCCAAAACTGTGTTTTAACTCGCTGCAATGAACCTCTGGGAGCGTGTTACACAGTATAATATTTGTTGCCGTACGACCACCCAGTGGAACGCTTTGGGTGGCCCCAGGGTCACACGGACATGACTGGCTTATGAGTGTGCATGCATGATGATGATGTCAGTCGCCAGAGGTGGGTAAGCATATTCAAGTAAAAGCGCTGTTAAATCGGCTAAATGATGAGTCGAGTAAAAAAATTAAAAATAAAAAATAAAATAAAATTGTTTTTTTTTAATCCTGTTATTTCAAGTCCCTGCTAAAATGAGGGCCACGTCATGCGATTTAAACGTCAAAATGTGTGTTTTCCAATAGTATTTGACCAAAGTGTAGTGACATTTGAAAACGTTGAAAATTTTGATGACATCACTGCGCACCAGTGGGCTGGAGCAACTAATGTTAGCCACTGATATCATGTTTCACCCTTGCCTTCCACCACTCTCACCACTCTCACCATGAAAACACTTAAAGACGCTTCCTGATATCTTCCTTCACTCAGGAATGCTTCATGGTACAGAAAAAACGTGTCACGATTTCGGATTCAAGCACTGAGTAACTTAAAGAACTGCAGCGGAACTTTTTGATGAACTCTTGGTCTAAGAGAAATTGATGAAGCTCACTTAAGGGACAATATTTTCAGACACCACTACACAATGGCAGAACCCCAAAATAGTGCGTTACATAGTGGACAGAGTGAACTTCCAGACATAGCTAAAGACTTTCAGCATGCAGGTGGATGAATTTTAGAGCAGGTCCCTCACGACCACAGGGTCAGCAGTTAGATCCCATCATCAAAGTCTGAAAATCGGTGTGTGACATCAAGAAATGTCAATAATGAAACGCATTTTCTACAGTTACGTGAACGTTTTCATGTTTTAATGAAAAAGATTTTTGATTTCAAGTGTGTACAGCTGTTCTAAGCTGTGTTTGCTGGTCATGTCTCTTTTGAGTTTCGCTCAAAATTTGATAAAATTGTTTTCGAGGCATTAATATTGTACAGGTGGTGTCAACACAGGATATTTAATTAATCTAAGTATAATTAGTATAAAGCCCAAGTCAATTGAAAGTCTAAAATATGTTTTTCAGCTCTCTCTTCATCAAGGTACAAACAATGTAAATGTGCCCTCAAAGGTACAACAGTGGTTTTAAAGTGTGTACTTTAACGTATTTTTCCAGGTGAAAAGAACATATTTGTATATTTTTTTATAACCTAATGCTTTAAAACAGAACAATAAAATAAAAAGCCTGTAGACGAGACGGGTGTGTGGACTCAATACAACTTAGAAAATGTTGTTTCAATGAATTATGGTACAATTATGTTCCCTCACTGAAGGTGCTGAGATGCAACCTTGAAGGTACCACCCAGCAACAGTTTCATACCTTTATTCCTGAGAGTGCTACACGCTTAAAAAGTTCTTTAGTAAAGAAAATGGTTGCATTCGGAACTGTGAGTAATGTATATAACCATTTTTTGTTTAGATGGTTCTTTGCATGATGAAATTTTTCTTTGGATTGATGGAGAACGTAATGGAGAACTTCTATATAGAACTTTTTTTGAAAGCTTGACATCAAAACAATAGTAAAACTGTTTTTAATGATATGTTGAACCATATACAACACATTGTCCATCAGTCTGAACGACCATTTCTCCATGAAACGAACCTTTAAGGCATGAAATTGTTTTAGAGAGAACTTTTTTTTAAAGTAATAAATATTTAATATTTACAAGCACAAACACACCTTTTGCTAAATTTGCCAAAAACTGTTTGTTTTTGTTTACACTGTCAGAAAAAAAGCACTGAGCTGGTACAATTTTTCATTCATCAAGAAACAAACAATGTAAACAAACCCTTTAAGGTACCTTTAATGGTTTTAAGGTCCAGCTGTGTACCTTAAATACATTTTGCCCAGAGAAATATACATCTTTGTATCTTTTCATAACCTAATGTTTTAAAACAGAACAATAAAACATAAAGTCAGACAGGGTGTGTGGAGTCAATGCAACATTTAAAAATATTTCAATGATATACACTCACCATCCACTTTATTAGGTACCCCTTGCTAGTAAAAGGCTGGACCCCCTTTTGCCTTCAGAACTGCCTTAATTCTTCATGGCAGACTTTCAACAAGGTGTTGGAAACGTTCCTCAGAGATTCTGGTTGGTTATTTGAGTTCCTGTTGTCTTTCTATCATCTGGAACCAGTCTGCCCATTCTCCTCTGACCTCTCACACCAACAAGGCATTTTCGTCCACACAACTGACCGCTCACTGGATATTTCCTCTTTTTCGGACCGTTCTCTGTAAACCCTAGAGATGGTTGTGTGTGAAAATCCCAGTAGATCAGCAGTTTCTGAAATACTCAGACCAGCCCGTCTGGCACCAACAACCACGGCACGTTCAAAGTCCCTTAAATCCCCTTTCTTCCCCGTTCTGATGCTCGGTCTGCACTTCAGCAAGTCGTCTTGACCACCTCTACAGGCCTAAATGCAGTGAGTTGCAGCCGTGTGATTGGCTGATCAGCTATTTGTGTTAACAGGCAATTGAACACAAAACCCTATATCGATGGCTACCTAAAGCTGCTGTGAAGTCATAATTGAGAGTCAGACCTACGTACCTACCTGGGTCATCTTGCCAAAACCAATACAGACATTTTTGGCCGGTGAGTGTATTGCACAATGATACCCTAGAGCCCATGTGTCAAACACAAGGCCCACGAAAATTATTTTATTTTTCTATTAATATTAGCCATTTTACTACAGTTCCCAGCATGCACTGCAATGAAACGTGCTCCAACTCTCCAACCTCAACAACAATCTATGGGACAGCGTTTTCCCAATTGTGTGCAGTTCCACGCCAGTCATGTCACCAAAATGCATTTCAGCTGCAGTTCAACCAGTATTAACACTTAACATCAGCTCAGAAATTCAGCCCAAGTCTTAATGAACTTGCAGGAAAGAAATAAGCCAGGTGTCTAGTTCAACCAGACAGGTTTAAAAGACATTTAAATTGGGAATATTTCAAGGTCTACTACAACTGTCTGCATTTTACTGTTGACATTTAAGACGGAATACATGTGTGTGAATGAGAGGGAGGCAGGTGGAAAGGTGAAGATGCAAGGAGTAGAGGTCGTAAAGGTGGATGACTTCAAATATCTTGGGTCAACCATCCAGAGCAATGGACAGTGTAGAAAAGAGGTGAAGAAGCGGGTGCAGGCAGGATGGAGTGGGTGGAGACGGGTGTCAGGGCTGATGTGTGACAGAAGGATAGCAGCAAGAGTGAAAGGGAAGGTTTACAAGACAGCAGTGCGTCCTGCTATGATGTCTGGTTTGGAGACTGTGGCTCTGTCTAAAAGACAGGAGGCTGAGCTGGAGGTGGCGGAGATGAAGATGCTGAGATTTCCGTTGGGAGTGACAAGGATGGACAAGATTAGAAATGAGCAGATCAGAGGGACAGTGAAGGTGGAGCAGTTTGGAGATAAAGCCAGAGAGGCCAGGTTGAGATGGTTTGGACATGTGTTGAGGAGGAATAGTGGATATATTGGTCAAAGAATGTTGGAGATGGAGCTGCCGGGTAGAAGGAGAAGAGGTAGACCTCAGAGAAGGTTTATGGATGTAGTGAAGGTGGACATGGAGATGGTTGGTGTAAAAGGCAGATGATCCGCTGTGGCGACCCCTAAAGGGAGCAGCCGAAAGAAGAAGAAGATTTTTGTACATTTTGAATAAACAAAGGCCAGTTCAGGTTACAGCACAACATTCATTAAAAATGAAATAAAAACAGAGCTGTTCTCTGGCCCAAAGGTGGTGGTCAGTGGTTGAGTTTGACACCCCTTTCCCAGAGGGTACCACCCCAGTGACAGTTTGGTACCTTTTTTTCTGGGAGTGAGGTGCCCACGACTTGCACAGTATGGATCTGTGACTGCATCACATTGTGCAGCTGGGGCTCTGTGCAGATGATGTGAAGCTGATGGAGCGTGAGACCATTACCTGATTGCTTGTAGTGGTGATACCCTCTAGTGGCCAAAAGAGACCGATCAGAAACAATCTGCCGAATGCTCCTGCCTGCAGACTCTGCCGCCCCATCTCCGATCAGATCAGACGTCTGAGAGACCTCAAAACACAATATGCATCATGAGTTGATTCCTTTTGAGGATTAATACATCACACACTTAGCAATGCTCAGCAGTTTCCCTCTGATTCAGTCACAGTTTCTAAGAGGGTTCTGTTCTGTAAGCCTGATAACTTCTGCATGGCAAAATTAGATTAGAAGATCAAGCTCTCAGATCAAGCTGTCAAAGTATGTGGTCTGTGTGAGACACTGAGATTTATTTGTGGATGGACCACACACAGAGGCGAGAGGGAGAGAGAGAGAGAGAGAGAGAGAGAGGGAGAGGGAGAGAGGATCATTATGTTTGTTTGAGAAAGTTCCCTTATGTGGCAATGGGGTGAGAGCACATTAGTGGGCTGAGGGGGTTAGTGAGGACAGCTGGGTGTGCGTGAGCGTGAGATGTGAAACTGATGGACTTGTAGATCTCACAGTGCCTTCAAACTGCAAACCCCTGGTAAAAGTATCTACTTTCATTTAATTGGTGTTCTGTATTACAAAATGCATAACAGGGGCTACATTTTACATCTCCTACATTTTTCTTGTATTTTTCTTTTTTCCCTGAGGTCCCCTTAAGACATGTGTATGGATTTATGTACAAAAAAACAATCATAATTTACTGTTACATGATCATTTTCCAACATCTCTTTATCCCTTAGAATTAAACAGGTCATACATGATATATATGATATACGGTCTCTCGTCATTCTGGGCTGAGTGCTGTGAGCTGCATATCGCTGCTTCAATATGGTAACTTTATAGGAGAAGGAAAAAACATACTATACCTTTAATGTAAGTCCATGGAAGCAGAGTTTTTCCAGGCTGTTTCTTTTGGTCCAATCATCATTGAATTTGCACACAATGTAAAGAGCAACATGCATTTTCAAATAATGAAACATTTCTGAGGTTTTGTTCTGACAGCAGGGATATGTAAATGGTTTGGTGTTGTGACATCACAAAAGTAGTGAATTCAGAATGGCTCTTTCTTGGACCTTAGTTTGCACATATAGACGATATGGATCGAGAAGTCATAAGGACATTGGGTGACGTGAGGCATCCTGGATGTTAATTTTATATTAACTTCATTCCCAGTGTTATACCGCTTTCTCAGTTATTAGGGAACATCTACAGGTCTACTCACCATTCTGAACACATCAAAAAATGGACATCTTCCAGCAAATGATCTGAAATGACGTTACAGTGGAGTGACAAATTAAAGGAAAAATCAGCATAAAGTGTCTTAGTAAAGTGTTGGACCATCAACAGCCACTCGAATAGCTTCATTCTGCCTTGGCATGGATTCTACAAGTCACTGGAACTGTACCGGAGCGACGGAACACTATTCTTTCCGAAGATGTACCTTCAGCTGGTGTTTTGATGATGCTGATGGAGAGTGCTGTCCAACACATCAGTCCCAAATCTCCCATAGGTGTTCATCTGGGTTGAGATCTGTTGACTGTGAAGGCCATAGCATATGATTTACATAATTTCATAGTCATCTAATCACTGAGTGACCCCTGGGTGGCACTGACATTCTGTAAGAGACCACTTCCATTAAGATAGACCAGTTAGGATGAAGGTGACCAGGCCACCAGTTGAATTAAGAATTCATGTTTTCAACATATACTTTTCAAATTAATTATGATAAAAGACATTTTTTGTCTGATCCATTTGACATTGGACTGAGTGTAATGTGGCCCCTTACCTTACATGAGTTTGACACCACTGCTCTAAGGGGACAAGTGGACCCAAACCATGCCAGCAAAATGCCCTCCACAACATAACAGAGCCACTGGACCTCCTCACTATAAGGGTAAGCATGCAGGCCTGTAGCATTCTCTTATATACGCCACACATGCACTCACCCACTTGTGAAGAGCAAAGTGAAAGACGTCTCATCTGACCGGATCACTTGTTTCCACATCTCAGTAGATCAACGCTGATGGTTTTTAGACCACTACACTCTCAAATATGCATATCTAAATGTATATATCTTTGTAATTAGGGGTTTATGCACTGCAACACTATGATAACATCCTTCTCTATGTAGTTGTGGACGGACTGTTCTTGCTGATTTTTGAAAAGAAATTTTATTTCTCCATTGAAGGTGGTATTAATCATAATTAATCACTCAAAAAAATGTTAAGGAAGATCTTAAAAGTGGTTAGTAATGCATTTTGGAATAACATCCCTTGTAACAAGACGCTCTGAACATCTTGAGACACCGTCTCAAAGTTCTGTACTTCAGTGACCAGTACAAGTGGCCTTTCCGTGTCTGGGATGTGGACAGTGGGTTCTGCTGAGCTGGGGCTTTTCAGGCAGCCTTTGTTGCTCTGCTCAGTCATGCAGCTCTTATGGTTCACGGTGGCTTGGAGGGGGAACTGCCTGTCTCGAGCACACATGCTACACCACCCATCCCTAAACCAACTAGGCCAGAGGAGAGGAGAGCCTGGCTGATTGCTGGAATGAATAGACAATTCCAGCAGACCGCACAAGAGCCTCCACAACTTACTCCACAAGGACAAAACACTAGAGTAGCGCACTGGTGTTTTTGTTCACTTGTCAAATCAGCTGGTCCAAGTCTGGGCCAAAAAGAGGCCCACCAAGACTCTTGATAACGGAGGCCGAGTTATGGTGGATGCTTGATGTGCTCGAGTCAACAAACAAAAGCTCCCTCTATGGGGTCTCTGTATAATGAGCGGCGGTTCAGTAGTAAATATGCTGTTTTTTTCCCCTTCTCTCCTCCTCTAAATCTTTCCATCTCACTGCAGGACAAAAGGGAAGAGCCCTTTTAATTCAGGTCACCCCTGAATTCAGTGATGTAGCTCACTGAGCTAAATCATTCGTGTCACCGTGGCCGTCCCCGTCTTGCCGCCCAGCAGAAGCCCAGGCAAACAGCTGTTAATGACACTGAAGTCGTTTTATACGGCATCCAAATTCAGAGATTTCTGTAATTTCCTGTTCCCAACAACTTGGAGCTCCATGACAAAGCTTACTTTGATGTGCTCTGTGAGTTCTTTTCAAGTGTGTGCTTGTGGTTGTATAATTGACTGAGAGAGAGAGAGAGAGAGAGAGAGAGAACAAGTGAAAGAGGGGAGCTGGATGAAGTTCAAAGCTGCTTGGAAGACGTTCAAGTATTGTACAACTTAATTAAAAAGCATGGTAGCACCCCATTTGTCCTCATCCTAGCTAAGGCTGTTTACAGTAACAAGTTTGCTAAAAGCTCCACTGAATTTGGCTACTCAGATTTGCCATCAACAGATTCCATTTGCAGCGAGACGAAGCTGTTTAAAGTTGTCAGATGCTTTCAGAATCTCCAGAAAGCTCATGTAAATAGTAGCCGTGTAACACGTTTCATGGTTTGATGCCATTTTCGACTCTGAGATCAAGATTTGATTTGATTTTTTTTGACATTGTTTGTGTTACTAACGTCTCGATTCTACAGAGCTCTGAATCTACACTACCGTGCTAACGCACAAAAGGCCTTCACTTATTCCATTTCCAGTCCTTTCCAGACCATTAGGTACAAATTTCTCACTTTTCAGCATCAGGACAAAAGCAGAAAACACATTTAGCACAGAAAATCACTCAGAAGCCACAATTTATTTATATATATATATATATATATATATGTGCCCTGCAATGGACTGGCGACCTGTCCAGGGTGTATCCTTCCTTCCGCCCGTTGACCGCTGGGATAGGCTCCAGCACCCCCTCGCAACCCTGATGGAGAAGAGGCTTAGAAAATAGATGGATGGATATATATATATATATATATATATATATATATATATTAGTATTTAATGTGTCCATTCTTCCATTCTCAGTGTTACAAAGACTGCAGGGATATTTTTGCACACCTCCAAAGTTCAGTCTTAGAAGCTGGTTGAATTTTATGTTTGTGTTCCAGCTCATTCCCCCCCTTTATGGTCTATTTAACTTTCTCTATCTACACATCCTTTTAGACTTGAGTGGTCTTCTCACAGTGGAAGCATGGACAGAAACACCTGTGGATTTTTTTCAGATCTGAAATGAGAGTGGAGCTTCTTCTCTCTTGTGAAGAAAATCTCGTGATTTTCTTCTCTCTGTCAAAGATGAACGTTTTAAGTACTGTTAATGTGATGGGGACAGTTTTTGTGGTCTACCAGGTGTTACTCAGCTAAGCCACTTATCCTCCTGGGTTGCGGGTGGAGCTGGAACCTATCCCAGCAGTCATTCGGTGGAAGGCAGGATAGTTTCTGGACAGGTCAGCAGTCCATCACAGGGCATTTTTCATTATATATCTTAGTAATTCAGTACTGCTTTTCAATAAGGCTACCCTGATAAATGCTTTATGAACAGTTAAAACTAACACTTTTAGTGGTTACTAATTACGCCACAAACACATTAAGCATCATTACTAAGCAGTTATAACAGATAAATTAAAAGGGAAAATAATACACCCACATTAACCTACACTGTTCAACCTCAGCCTGCTGGTTCATTTTCTTTGTCTTCTCCATTAGACAGCATTACACCTGTCAGATGTTCATGTACACCAGAGAACAGCTCACTGTCGCCCTTATTATTTGTTTGTTATAACTGATCATGAGTCATTTATAAGGTTAATAAAAATGACTAAACCAGGATTAAACCATTCGTAAACTCTTTATTTGGGTAGTTTTATTGTAAAGTGGTACCAGTCTTTTTTTGCCAGTTTTGGAAACTCCTGTTTTTTTCCTCTTATTTTTCTTTGACATTTCCCTTCCTTATTCTCATGATTGGCCCCTCCCAGTCCTGTCCATGTGTTCATGTTTTGGTTTAGCCCATGTGCGTTTGTTTTGGTTTAGCCCCCTCGTTTCATGACTCCGCCCCTGATTGTCTCCACCTGTTTTCCACCTGTCCCTCGTTTTCCCTGTGTATTTAAGCCCTGTGTTTGCTTTGTTTGAATCTCTGTCTGTGTTGCTGGCTGTACTGGTGTTTGTTTGATTCTGGTTTGTCATGTCTGTTCCCCGATCTATCCGTGTTGGCTCATTGACCCTGGACCGTTTTGACCGTGACCCTGGATTTGCCCACGATAAAAGTCGCTTATCTCAGCACGTGCGTCCGCCTCCTCCCCGTCACAGAAAGTCCAGTGGATTACTTTATATCTAATCTCTTCAGAAATACTTCCTTTAATAATTTTAGACATTTTAGTACATGAGCAGCTGAGGTGTTCGTCTCTTTGAAGCTGATCATAATGTGAGTGAGAGTTTTGGGAACAGTGCTTGTTGGGAGGAGCTGTAACTGGTTAGTGTTAAGATTGGAAGGATGGAGTTAAAGTGGTAGCAGGTGCACAAAAGTAAAGAGTGAAAAAATAAAATACAGATAGATTTTGACATTATAATTAGGTGTTGAGGCTTCTGTTGAATTTCCTGTTTTATATAATTTTTTTTTTTTTTTTTGATGCTGAAAAATGTAAAACTTGTACTCAATGACTGTTTTGACTGCACTAAAAAGTAGTACTTTGACTTTACATGATTCAGGTATACATCGTGGCTCTACTTGAATAAAATACATCACAGTAAAACAGCTCTTACCTAAAGTAAGTAAAATGAATGGTTGCAGTTGTGCTAATGTAATATGTTTCATTCACGTGGAACCAATGTACACATTAGAATCAAGTAAATCATTTAGAGCAAGCTGGAAATCAAACAGCCTAAAAGGAGGTCTTTTACTTCATGTGTATGTTAGCAGCTCCCTTGCAAAATAGTGATCTTATAAAAAAAAGCATAATACAAAAATACACTGGGACACCCAGATGCCTACTTTTGATCACTGGGGTTCGATGACAGACAACAAATGAGACTCTTGGAAGAGAAATTCTAGTTTAAATTTCTATTTCACTGTTATGTCCTTTTTTCATCTTTCTTTGCTTTGTTATAATGAAAAGAGTTGTTTGACAGATGAGCATAAATACAAATCTCCACAAAACAGGACAAGCTGCAAAATGAATGTGATTCCAGAATCAAGACAGAGAACCATCATTCCAAGAGTTCATGACCATGTGGGAAAAGCAACTGCACAGTTTTCGCTGGCTACTCTCTCGCAACGTTGTTTGTTTCTGAGAGAGCGGTTGGCCGAGGCTCTTGCGACGGGGTCAGGAACGAGATCATGATTCTGTCAGGACCGTCATCTTGCTCGTTGGTTGTGAATCTCTGATTGGCACTGATGTGTAGCAGACCACACAGGCAGAGGAAATGACTCCGAAAGTATGGAATCTGTTGAAGAGTACAACTCCTGCATGGACGACGGTCATAAGTTGAGGGAAATTTTATTACCGAAATATTTTTCGCTGGTGTTTATGATTCCTTGGTTTGATGATACTCATTAGTCAGTTTAATGGTGCCACGCTCACATTTGCCCACAGATGTTTTCTGTTATGGTGAAAGAGCCTTGGCGTGATGCGATGCGATCTTATGAATGAGGTAATAAAAACTTCATTAAGGCCAGTTTCGATTGCCCGTCTTAAACAGCACTAATCAGCTGGTCTGTCAGTTAATCGGCTGGAGGCGCAGGCAGTGTCCTCATGCTGCACTGAGACGGTAGCTTGGCTTAAAGGTCCACCAGGCAGGCGCTGTCTCAGGAGATAGAAGGATGAAAAGAAAACAAGAAATATCATCCTCATTTTCCATTTCTACAATCAATGGTTATGAAGCTGAAACTGTCATTTTTGGCATGGTTCTAATTGGTTTTGGCCCTCCGTGCTCGGGTGACTCATGGGAGAAAGTCTGTGGAACACAGATGGAGCGTTTCCTAAGCTCTGGGAGAAGAGGACAAATCTCCCATTCAGTGTCGGCAGTGAGGGGGAACCTCAGCGGCGCATGCCTCAGCCGCTGCTACCCGGGATTGCACACTGCTCATGAAAAACGGCCTACATGTGATCCTGTGCAAAACCCACTATGAGGCCTGCAACTGCACTGCAGCTTGTAGCCCAGACCCAGGCCTTGTGTTTAGGATAAGGTTTCAACTGAGAACCAGGTCTCACTGATACAGCAGGCGGTTGCGTCAGTTTGATTTCTAAGGCTCTTTATGAACACATAGATTACTACCATCGACTCGGTCAATGGCAGTACCCCTCTCGTCACTGGGATGGTACCCTCAAGGGAACATAACTGAACCATAATACACTAAAATTATATTTTCTAACTTGTACTGACTCCACACACCCCGTCTCGTCGCTGGGCTTTTACTTTTATTGTTCTATTTTAAAACATTAGGTTATAAAAAAAAATACAAATATGTTCTTTTCCACTAGGAAAAACTTATTTAAGGTTTATAATCGGACCTTAAAACCACTTTTGCACCTTTAAGGATACATTTACATTGTTTGTACCTTGATGAATGAAAACGTACCTGCACAGAACCTTCATTTCTAACAGTAATTCTTTCAGTAAAATACTTTTTCAACATTTTAAAATGCTTTTTTGTCCTCAGCCCCTTTAGCTGGGCTGGACATTTCAATCGTGTTTCAAATTAAAATAATAATAATGCAACAATTCCTCAATCGCTCAATGAAGAAGTTGAACTAAAAGCTGCCGAATAAGAAACTTTAGCTTTGTGGAAATTAAGACGTGAACAACATTCCACACTGTCTCTGCCAGGCCTATGGGGCTTGTGTTAGAAAGCGATATTGATTATAATGTTCGGTTTTGTTTTCACCATTTCGCACAGTAGAATATATTTCAGGTTTACTTAAATTGCGAAAAATGCTTCTTATTAAAAATGAAGGCCCATTTTCTCAATGGTGCCAATAGCACCTCCTAATGGATATTTCAAGGAACTTAACTCTGAGGTGAGCAAATGTATATCGAACAACAAGAAACCCAGAGTTCAGCTCAAAAACATACCAACTATATCTACAGTATATATGCCATATACTGCATATCATCTGGTATTTCAAATTAGACCTTTGAAGATTTGGAACAAAGCAGTTTACCCTGTATAATGGCACAGTCTGTAAGCCAACATCATTCACCCATGAACCTCCAGGGCGTGTCCTTTTCAGCTATTCCCAAGAAATCTTTATAAAAGTTTGGCCCTATAGTTGCCCACTCTTTCAGAATCTGGAAGGGGGTGTAAGCAATTATGGGAGGCCCTTTTCCTTATACTAGCAGAACGCCTCTCTGGCATAATAGTAACCTCAATACAGACGACAAGCCGTTTTTATATAAAGTCTGGTCTAACCAAGGTAAACATACCCTGAATGATATTTTTAATAAGGGTCTAAAATCGTTTCAGAATCTCAAAGAAGAACCCTACTGTAAAACCTAACTGGTACTGTCTAAATTTAAAGTTAGGCACAACCCTTACTGTCATTTATGTATCTCAACAGTAGTTGGCATATATATATATGCATATGTTTTAGATGTGTCCAATTGTGGATGTATTCTGGTCCTCTGTTCAAGACACTCGCTAATATTTTAGAAAAGAAAAAAAAAATCGGAAACACAAAGACCTCTGGACTTTACTTCTATTTGATGATTCTGCAGAATCGTTTTCTACTTATGAAAACGTTTTTTTTGTCTTACAGCAGCCAAAAAGAGAATTTTCAAATTATAATTCACACCTGCTTTACTCCTGCTCAGCTTATTTGCAGTGCTTACTTCCAGGACATCATACTCCTACGATGTACAACTGCTGGGAAAAATGAGTGAAAATAAAGAGATCCTGGACAAATACTGAGAAAAAAAAAAACTGTTGAAAATAATGACCTTCATAATATGGCCCTTTATTTAATTTCCTTTTTTAATGTATGTTTCCTCTTCCTTTGTGAATGTAACACTGAGCATCATTACTATCATTAATATTACTAGTATTGGTATCCAATATTAACTATTAACTCTATATTATCAGTATTGTGGATATACACAGTACTCTGCAAACATTTTAGGCACCTAAGCAAATTTTTAAACAATGTGCCTCAGCAGTGAGTTTATCACAATATACATTAGAATAAAGTCAAATTCATAATTCAAATAAACATCAAAACAATAAAAAGTAAAAGGAATTTCTTGGGTCCATATTTTTCCTGGACATCTTCACAGCCGCCACAGAGACCCGTTAATATCATCAATTACATCATGAGCTCAATTTACTGAGCACTGATTGGTCAAACCAGGAGCTGCTTTTTAACTACATATACTTTTTTTTATATATATATATATGGAGGGCGGCACGGTGGCGTGGTGGGTAGCGCTGTCGCCTCACAGCGAGGAGGGCCTGGGTTCCATTCCCCGGACGGGTGATCAGGGTCCTCTCTGTGTGGAGTTTGCATGTTCTCCCCGTGTCTGCGTGGGGTTCCTCCGGGTTCTCTGGTTTCCTCCCACAGTCCAAAGACATGCAGTCAGGCCAATTGGACATGCTAAACTGCCCCTAGGTGTGAGTCTGTCTGTCTGCCCTGTGATGGACTGGCGACCTGTCCAGGGTGTATGCTGCCTTCCGCCCGAAGACTGCTGGGATAGGCTCCAGCACCCCCCCCCCGCGACCCTGACGGAGAAGCGGCTTAGAAAATGGATGGATGGAGATATATATACACACACACACACACACACACACACACACACACACACACTCACTCTATATATATCACACACACTTTTCTCAGCAAATACACACAAACTACCCAAATAAATAGATTTTGAAAATGTGTCTTGGGTGCCTAAGACTTTCACACAGTACTGTACATGCTTTTTTTTAGTTTTGCACTGGAGCTATGAGGCTAATTTAGCTAGCAAGTAACCCATACCCCACCAGTGAGCATCATGGAAGCCTAAATCATCACACAACCATAATAGCCCCTTTGTAAAGGGCCACTAGTGGTCATGCCACAAATGTAAATTGACATGGAAATTGACCTTGCACTTTTCAGTTAATATAATCAAATAAAGTGCTTTTCCACAGTGACTCTTATCAGATTAACTAGGACACGGTTGGCTCCCCGTGAGCTGCTAGTGAGCAATGAGGAGTGAAAAGTGGGGGGTTGAGACCCCCTGCCTTGAAAACAGCTCACACCTCTCCACAAAGACAGCCAAGCTGAGACTGACTGGACAGCACAACCGGCAGAAATAACATTTTATAGCTACTGTGAAAAGGGTAAAAGGGCTTAACTGTTTCCATCATTTCTGACACTGACTTACTGTCATCAACAGAAATGGGAAAAACATCTGAAACTGCTGTTTCTAGCAATACCATGCCTTATTTCCGCAGCTGTGTGAGGTTATTTTTGTTGCTGTGCTTTAAAGGCAACTTTTTACCTTCTTGGTTGACGGCATTTTGAATGGCACTCTCTCCTGACCTCCCTCTCTCCCTCGCTCTTCCTCACAGACGGATCTGGATGAGGCCTGCCATGGCTGCTCAGCCATGGTACACTGCAATACAAAAATGGAACTTTCTGTTTTCTCTCTCAACGCTGGGAATTTATAGGGCAGCTGCTGCAGATGTTCCTATAAAGCGGCCCAAACATTCATGTCAGACGGTTTACACAGCCCGCTGGGTCGCACACAGCACTTGTTCCTGCACTGAACCACAAGGGTCAGCTCTTGACCCCCCCCCCCCCCCCCCCCCCCCAAAAAAAAGAGGTATCAAGATGGGTGGCAATGGTGAGGTCAGTCAGAATGAATGCATACTAAGACTAAAGACCACTCTGCACGGACCACCCATTTGTCTAAAAACAAGTTCCTCTTTCTCTTATTGTGCTATGAGAACATTTCCATCGGGCGGAATCTTACATTTTCAGAAGGAATTTCTCAAGAACAGGCTCATAGTCTGTCAGTGAAATGGTTTCTGTGGTGGAAAGAAAGAAAAAAGCAAGAAAGAAATAAAGAAAGAAAGAAAGACATTTTTCCTTGGAAGTGTCTTAACGTCTCTTGTTAACTGTCAAAGAAACCGCATCCACACTGGTCACGTACACTTTTGAAGAAGATGGTTCTTTGGTAAAGACAGTGGTTTTATGTAGAATCATGAACACTCAGAGCCATTTGCCTGCTTAAAGGATTCTTTGCATGGTGAAATGGTTCTGGAACTGATGGAGAACGTGTTGTGTAGAGTTCTATATAGAAGCTTTTGAAAATGGTGAAAATCTGAGTGGTGGTTGGTTAGTGTGGTGGGTAGCACCTGTGCTTTCTACACTGTAGACTGGGGTTCAATGCCCACCTGGGCAAACACCCTACACTAAACCAATAAGAGTCCTTGGGCAAGACTCCTAACACCACCTTCGCCAGCCTGTGTAAAATGATCCAATTGTAAGTTGCTCTGGATAAAAGCGTCAGCCAAATAGCAGAAACCTTATGGGTGGAATATAGAACCATACACAGCACGTTCTCCAACGAGCTGAAGAAACCATACAAAGAAGCATTTAAAGCAGACAAGCACTTCTTTGAGTGTTCAGAATTCAATACAGAACCACTGTTTTTACCAAAGAACCCTTGAAGAATCACCTTTTTAGAAGCAAATACCAACTGAATACCTTACTACAGTAAATAATACAAACACACCTCTGAGAACAGATGTGGACTGTGTTGTGTGTTTGGATGGTGGTGAAGTTTACTACACAAATACTTTTTTAGATTTAGAGTTTGGAAATTCAGAACATATTCAGGGAAAACACTGCCATGCTGCTAAAGAAACGAAAGCTTGACTGTTGCAACGAGTGCAGCAGTGACTGGAGGGAAAATAAGACTTGAGATTGGAATGTCAAATAAAGAGATATTTAGATGATTCTGTCTTACATTATCCTATGTTTATCTATCTAATGTGGAAGAAGAAAGAGGTGAAAGGGAAGGAAGGAGAGGCTAATGATGGAGGAGAAGGAAATGAAAGGATGAGGGATCCAAATTAGTGCTGAGATGTTGAGACAGACAGACAGACAGACAGACAGACAGACAGACAGACAGACAGACAGACAGACAGACAGACAGACAGACAGACAGACAGAGTGAGACAGACAGAGAGACACAGACAGAGAGGCAGACAGAGAGACCTATTCTGAAGTGCTAGAAGAGAGTTCTAAATGAGTGCACTTGTGTTTTGTGATGGATACTGATGGTTACCTTAACGTGGAACATGCACTCCTCAGCCGTGGGCATTCTGTGCTCAGTGACCGTAGAGATCGAATACAGCATGGCCATCAGATGAGACAGAAAGCCTCTTGGCCTCTGGAATAGAGTGAGAGATGAAAAAGATGTGAGCGATGCTTGGAGTCACTTTATGCTCTTATGGATCAGCACTCTCATAGTAGTGATCTGCAATCAGGGTTCAATCAGGCTTTTACATCTTATTGAAAATAAGGTACAGACGCAGGCGACCGATCCTACATCAGCACTCTGAGATACTCTACACACACGACACACACTCTACAGCAAAAAACCATTTCTTACGGGAAAGATCGGAGGCCTCGCTCCTCTCAGGACTCCAAGCAGCACCAACTCGTAGATGATGTCTATAAAGTTGAACTGCTGGATCTGAAAGTAAAAGACAACATTAGTGTCACAGCACATTTCACTGTGACATCGGCTGCACAAACCACAAAAAGTGTTAGTGATCTGACTAAAGCACAGCTAGTCAAACTCACCCTAATCTCAGCCAACGGGCAACGACTGGTCATACGCCTGGAAGAGAGCGGATTCAGCAGAAAGAAGAGAGGTACTCAAAACGTCAGCATTAAACCGTTTAGATTTTACTGATTTGTTCAGTAAATGTGTGTTTATGAGTTGAACATGGCCACTCCACCAAGAATCAGTCCAGGGCGAGAGAAGTAGTGACGATTCTGTGAGTTGCTTAGAATGATCTATAGAGTGAAACAGAGAAAGGAGAGAAAGGAGGAAGGAAAGGACAGGACACCCTGTCGCAGGGCAGCAAGTCGAGGAGGAAATTTGTGGCTCCTCTCATTCATGAAATAGTTACTATGGAAATCAATACATAAGACAAGTCAACATTTACCAAATAACTTTCAGTGAAAATGAATGAAAACACCTCCGTTTAAGGGGCAAAAGCTGTCACAATACTTACTATAAAGCAGGCACCTGGTGGGTGAGGTGGGAGACCACACACAGGAGACCACGCAGAATAAGTGGGTGGGTTTCAGGGTGGAGAAGCAGGATGGGGTTGAGGAGCAGAAGTGGATCTATCCCACGATGGAGAATTGGGAGGAGTCCAGGGTAAGGTCCAGGATGAAGAAGTGGATAAATCCCATTGAGGTGTTGAAGTGGTCAGAGCTGGTGGCGAAGCCAGGTGGAGTTAGGGACGTGATCTCTACACAGGTTGAAGGGCTGTGTATGACCTCACCATTCTCCTCAATGACCACCTACAATAGAGGGCACAATACACAGTTTAGTGGTCAGTTAGCACTTATACAGATATAAATATATTACTAAACTGTTACTTCAGCTAAGATGGTTTAGTGACTAATTCACCTCAGCCCAGTGCTGAGCAGTCTGTAGTGCTTGTGTACAGCATTCGGCTCCTCCTCAAAGCAGAGGCTCTGCACTGGGTCTGACACAGAAACGTTGGAGGCGTTTGAATGGCAGAGTCTAACTGGGGGCTTTCAGAGTTACAATACCAACAGCAAAGAGAAATTTCCTTTGGCAGTCCCTGAAAACAGCTGTGAGGTCAGATAAGAGCTAATAAACCAATGCCTGAAGGACTAACATTAGAATAACCAGCTAGTCAGCTTAGCAGAACATAAAAAGAGGTTTTAGAAGCTAGTTAGCCCAGCACTTTCCATTACATACCATTCAGAAATGAGCAAATTAGCTAATAATATAAGAATATAACAGACTCTCAGTTGGTGTTGATGTAGTCCAGAGCACTAGAGAGGAGTCTGAATAAAGACTGAGACCAGATTAGGATTTTTACAGAAATGTCCAAATCAAAAGAAGGAAAAATGAAATTCATTTGTAGTTCATAGAGTTTTCATTGCTACATGTTATATTTTATTTATGTTTTGTAAAACACAAATAAAGCACTGGGCAATGCACAGCACTATTTATTTATTTATTTACGTTCTTCTTCTTCTTATTATTATTTTTCTGCCCAATTTTTGTCCATAACTAGTCCTCAGTTTTCAAAATAACGACACTGCTCCAACTTTGCGATGTCTGGTCAGGAATGGTGTGCTTATATACAGCTTTCTGGTTCAAATGTATGTTTTTTGCACAATCTTTGTTAAATTATGCATTTTTAGCCAATAAGAATGAACGAGGTAAAGAATTGTATGCCTACACGGTTTCGCATATACCACCTCAAGGCAGGACTTCTAGCACAAATCCAATATTATTCAGACCTGCACTTATCAGTTTGTAATTTCTTCTCATCTCTCATTTCTCCCATAGAGTCCCATTAAATTCCATAGTTTAGTTGACATTCATCTATGATTTAAAACAAACAAACAAACAAACAAACAAACAAACAAAAAACACACCCACATTCAGTTTCCAATGCCGAATGGGTCCAAATGATGATGCATCAGATCAGCCAGTAAGACGCATTCAGCTCTGCTGCGCTGCTGAGCTGAATGTTAGCTACTCAGTAAACATCTCCAAGAGAAAGTTTAAGGTATTTGTTAATTATGGATGTATTTACTGAGGTAAACCAATGCATTTATTGAGGTAAGCTGATGTGGGCTTCGTATTCCCCAAAGTTTGTACAACATTGTACATTCAAGAGATCTCAGTGTAACTGCAGCACCATTTAAGGTGGAACTGAATTCAAATGAGAAGCTGGTGAATAAGAAGCGAAAGTGTACTGTAGACTGGAGTTCAGTCTTTGCTCAGGCAAGGATCCTCAACTATATCAAATACGAGTCCTTGGGCAAGACTCCTAATGTTGCCTCTGCCTACCTGCGTAAAACTGATCAAATTGTAAGCCGCTCTGGATAAGAGTGTCTGCCATAAATGTAAGCGGGTCATTCTATAGAAACATCAAATTTAGATTTTTTAAATGAAACATTTTTTAAAATAAGTTATTTTAACAATTACACCTTCATCGATTTAGCAATATTGCTTTTTAAATCAATTACCTAATTTCAAGCACCACAGAACTGCGGTCATGTGTGAAGGGTGACCATATTCTGAAGAATAAAAACACGTTTTTCTGCCATTCTAACTACAATAATCTACTATATAGATGACTATGGAATATATACGCTCACCAGCCACTTTATTAGGTACCCCTTGCTAGTAAAAGCTTGGACCCCCTTTTGCCTTCAGAACTGCCTTAATTCTTCATGGCAGACTTTCAACAAGGTGTTGGAAACGTTCCTCAGAGATTCTGGTTGGTGATTTGAGTTCCTGTTGTCTTTCTATCATCTGGAACCAGTCTGTCCATTCTCCTCTGACCTCTCACATCAACAAGGCATGTTCGTCCACACAACTGACCGCTCACTGGATATTTCCTCTTTCTCGGACCGTTCTCTGTAAACCCTAGAGATGGTTGTGTGTGAAAATCCCAGTAGATCAGCAGTTTCTGAAATACTCAGACCAGCCCGTCTGGCACCAACAACCACGCCACGCTCAAAGCCCCTTAAATCCCCTTTCTTCCCCGTTCTGATGCTCGGTCTGCACTTCAGCAAGTCGTCTTGACCACCTCTACAGGCCTAAATGCAGTGAGCTGCGGCCGTGTGATTGGCTGATCAGCTATTCGCGTTAACAAGCAGCCGAAGTGTAAATCTCTGCATCACTCTCACCAGATCAGCTGATCTGATTGCTATTTTTAAATCGGGCTCTTTTCAGCCTGTTTCTTGCTTACGGCCACACCACCCTGAGCACGCCCGATCTCGTCTGATCTCGGAAGCTAAGCAGGGTCGGGCCTGGTTAGTACTTGGATGGGAGACCGCCTGGGAATATCGGGTGCTGTAAGCTTTTCACGACTTTTTGATTTTGTCATTTTAACTTACTCGTTCATTCACGATCTTCTCGTTAGCGTCAAACTCGTCCAGTATGTACTTATGGGTAAATTAACACATAGCGCATGTGAAAAACGCATACAGTTCAAATAATACTGCCATCGACTGTACGGTTATGTTATATATATTTATAACATTACAGTCATCGCAAATCAGTTTCAGAATTTTTTGAATAAAGTCTTGTGGAAAAAAAAAAAAGATTGCCCGATTAACAAACACAGTTTTTTCTAAATGAATCGTGTTGAAAGTGCCGAGTGTCGTTGCACAGATGCGTAAACAGAGGCGCAAACGCAGTGGAGGGAAAGCGCTCTGCTGTCTGGCTGCTGTCTAGTTAAACCTGATGGGGTTCTGTTTGTGCCTCGGACCAGAAGACTTCATCTGACGGCTGTAAACAAGCGGGAACATATAAGTATGAGAAGCTGTGGTTTCTCCAAAGAACCGCCGAAGCCGGTACGTCCTAACGAGCTAACGTTAGCATGCTAACTAGCCGGCGAGCTTCCCAAATGCCTTTGCCTTGCTGTCCACTTGGCTAACGTTAGCTAGTTAACGCTGTAGCAGAGACGAGGGCTGTAAAACTAAAATAAAGTGCCTAGAGTTGCTTGGTTTGTCACTTGTTAACTAACGTTAAAGCGGAGATAAGCGCAGCATCATGTTTGAATGCCTAAGTCACAGTAAAGTAACTTGAATCGAGTTTATGTCCTCTGGCTGAGCTCGTTAGCAGAGCTGGACGAAGTACACAAACCAGGTACCTGAGTTAAAGTCGAGACCCCCAAGGTAAATATTCCTCCAGTAAAAGTAGAAGTTCCTCCCTTTAGACCTCCACTTGAGTAAAAGTACTAAAGTATTTACCTTCAAATGTACTTAAGTATAAAGTAAAAGTACTAAAAGAGTAATTCTGGCTCTGATCTGGTCCTGTTATCATTTTTATAACCAGACTGGCTTCATGAACTCATTTCAGGTGAAAGTCCTCCAGCGTCTCTCTTGGTAAACCAGTCTTTTAATAGAACGTCATTAATTAGTGACGCTGACGTCTATTAAAATGATCAGAAGCACAAAACACTGAAGGTAAACAGTTTCCATCAGGGAGAACCGAGTGGCTCTGAAATCACTTTTTACACACAAGCAAAGTTTCAGTTTCAGATTTATTTACAACTTAGTTCCAAGTTTAAGTTGAATAAAAACTGGCTTTAAACTCAGGATCACAGATGAGCTCCTTTACTATGTTGATCTGTAGGCGTCTGTTCATAAACATAAACCAGCCCAAACTCATTTACTATAAAATGAAATGGTGTTTGTAGAAATTCAGAAAAAAGCCGCGTCAGTCTCGACTGCATATGTGGACATATTTCTATATTGTGCTCTATTTACACAAAGTTAGGTTAGTTCATCATTTATGTTGAACAGACTCTCCCAAAGTTTTACGCTGCTGCGCTGACGTTGAACCGCGTGCTGCACTGGGTCGGTATGACCGACAGGTCAAAACCAGCTCTAAACAAAGTGACCGCTGGGCCCTGATTGGTGCTCTGGCTTTGCGCTTCTTTCGTTTTGACATGTTAAGTTTTTATACACACAGAAACCAAAAGGAACGACAGATTTCTCAAAATGTAGGAGGAAAAAGTCGATATTAGACTCTGAAATGTAGTGGAGTGAAAGGAAAAAGTCGCCCAGTAATTGAAATACTTAAGTACAGATACACGAAAAAATCCTTAAGTACAGTAACAAATTACATTTACTCAGTTACTGTCCAACACTGAACGTTACTAAATGTTCACTCAGAAAGAAATACACTAGCTGGTTTGCATCTGTAGCACTGTTTTTATCTTTAACAAAGTCTTGTGGTTCATCTGGGATCACCGGAATGCTTTCATATCGTTTAAGGTTTGCAAAGAAATGTCTACAAGAATTATTACCAGGCCAGTGCTTGTACCCTCGTATGGAGATGGAGGACGATGATACTGGATGAATCCCACCACCCAGAATGATGCATGCCCCATTTGAAGATGAGAAGCCCCTCTTTCATGCTAACCAGAGGTCTTCTGGTCCATCTAAACCGTTTGTGTTGTCTGAACATGGTCACCAAGTGCCATACACAATTAACAGATATTTAAGAAATTACCAGCGGGAGGGGATTAAGTTCATTTATGACCGTTATATGAAGTCCAGAGGTTGCATCCTGGGTGATGACATGGGCCTTGGAAAGACCATTCAGGTACACTTCTAAACCTGCTCATTTAAATCTACAGATCTAATCAAGAAGTGAACCAGAGAGCCCTGTTTGATTGTATGATTTCACCATTTAATCTCCTTGTGTTTGACAGGCCATCAGCTTTTTGGCTGCCGTTCTGCAGAAAACAGGGACTTGGGAGGATGTGCAGAATAACAGGCCAGAGTTTCTGCAGTCACAGGGGTCCTCAAAGCAGTCCAAAATTAAGAAGGTAGCTTAATGTTCTGTTACCTTATGCTTATGCTTTTTTATGTGAATACATTTGTAACTGGTTTTCATGGTGAATGATTTTAAAAATAGGTTTTCCTCATCGTTGCGCCACTGTCAGTGCTGTACAACTGGAAAGATGAGTTGGACACTTGGGGCCATTTCAAAACTGTCATCGTACATGGTGTCAAGAAGGAGGAGGAACTGGCCCGTGTGAGCAGAGGAAGATGTGAGATTGCTTTGACCACATACGAGACCCTCAGGCTCTGTCTAGACCAATTCAACAGGTGTGTGGCTAAAGATTTTTTTCCTAGGGCATCTATGTTACCTTGTCCTCGGTCACAGAAAATGGTCATTCTATAGGCTGAGAAATGCAACCAAGCTTATTTTTTGTCACCAAACATAATAGCAGAAAAAGAACGATTCTATGTTTATTCTGCACAAGGTGGGTACCAGAGACACCTTTTACCCTTTGAGGTAGAGAAACAATGCCAAACTGAGGTAAAGCACATCAATAGCCAAGTAGCTTTTAGCTTGTTGTCTTTCTCATTGGACAGGTATATATGGTATATAAGCTATATATGTCATTTGAGTTACCCCTTCTTTCCATTCTAATGTTGATTTCATGACACTACAGTGGCTGGACTATGACATTTGGCTTCCTAGCAGTAATTATAGCTCTCCTTCTTCATACGCCATCTAATGAAGAAAAGAGAAAACTCAAACAGTTCACCACCGAACATCCACCTCAAAGCAGTTGTAGTGTTTAAAAGTCCCTTCTGCCGTCCAGACACGTCATCACTGGTAAACCAAACATTCCCCTGTACAGAGTAGACGCTGCTGTAGGAGGTAAGTAGACGTTGCAACAGATATAGTGATGGTTGCATTTTAAGCGTAAGGACCCATATATGAGCTCATACTTAAATTCTTCACCCTCATACCTACATAACCTGCATGTTATTTTGGGTAACTAACATATGATAATTTATTATAGTTATTGTGTTATAGGATGTATTATAGGATTTATCTAAATAATAAAGCTACAGTTTAAATCATAGTTTACATTTTGGCTGTGTTTGAAATAGAATACTGTGTAGAATATACTCTGTACTACACCAGCGCTGTCTTCTGTGGATTGCTCTGTGTAGTAGCATGCAGTATAGTGACACTTACTATCATGTATTGTGTCACATGATCACCAAGCAGCTATGTGGTCCTGAAATGCATTGCATTATAGGATGCAGTACATCGCAAAGATAGTGCTGGCTGCATTCTTACGCTACTTCTTTGACATATTGGAGAAATTCATATTGCTCACATACTGCAAAAAATTTCTGCTTTTATACACAAGCACTATGTAGTAGGCTGTTTTGTGGACCACCATTGATTTTACTTTTTTCTCCACAGCATTGACTGGGCCGCCGTCATTGTGGATGAAGCTCACAAGCTGAAGAACTACAAGTCCCAGATCACTCAGGCAATGAAAGAGCTGAAATGTAAAGTACGTGTGGGACTGACCGGTACAATCCTCCAGAACAACCTGGAGGAGCTCTGGTGCGTCATGGACTGGTGAGTCACGGGTAGATTCTGCCTTTTGCAGTGATTTTATTTATTTATTTATTTATTTTTCCAGCTTGGAAATGCAGTTTTAAAATGCGTCATATCTCATCATCTTATTTTGTGGTTTTAGGGCCGTCCCTGGATGTCTTGGTTCGCTGGGACGTTTTAAAAACAAGTTCTCCGACCCCATTGAACAGGGGCAGAAACACAGCGTGACGAAGAGGGCCTTAGCAGAGGGCCGTAAGGCTGTTCAGACTCTAGCTAAAAGACTGTCACACTGGTTCCTTAGGAGAACCAAGGCTCTCATCAGTGATCAGCTGCCTAAGAAAGATGATAGGGTGAGCGATCTGTCAACTAAACTTATTTATGTGTTGCTTGAAGAAAGAAACAAGGCTCGCAGCTACAGATCGATCAACTCTGGCATTAGCTGTCTGTTCAGAGTGCCTATATTCATGCATATATCAGTGAATGTGTTTACATGCACTTAAAAAATCTGGTCATAATTGCATTTCCGCAGTTAACCGATTATTCAAAATGCTATATAAACAGCATACTCCAGTTTCTTAAATGTATGTGCAGTATTCTGATGAAGGGAGCTGGAATTTAGCTCAGCAATCACATTTCTCTGCACATGTGATGCTCTTACTCTGATTTCTTTCGGATTTCTTCGTCTGCACATGTGCGGAAACAGACCTCAGTGCAGGAAATAAGCAAGCAGTGTTTAAAGCACCTGCGAGATGGCAACAAAACACTTTTTGAGTGGCACTGAAACTGCAAGTATGATGAAATGAAGGATTTTAAATGTTGTTTATTTTTTAGGCTGTCAATTCATGTTTTGAGATGAATGGTTTAAAATGATGAAGTGATGAAGTTTGAGTTTTACATTACGTTTGCATGATGTCTTATTCTATGAGTTTATTGGCTGGTTGCAAAGCAGGAATCAAATTTTTGCCTCACTCCTGTAGACATTTCACATTATCTGACTACATTAAGTGCATGTAAATGCATCGTTTGAATTACTGACTTACCTTATTATTATAAATGCATGCAAACACTATTTTGTAATTCTGGTCTCAGAAATCAGCAAATACAGTTTGATGTAAAATATTGATGCACTCCTTTGAGTGGTCCTCATGAAAGATCCTAATGGTTGTTTTCATGTGTACATATTCCACTGCATTGTGTTGTGCTATGAACTCTGTTGAGAAGTACTTGCATATACTCAGGCCAAGAGAAACAGCTCTGCAGTTGTGTGTACAACAATAGCAAAAGCAGTGATATTATTGAAAAAGGAGCTTTATTGCTGAAAATATACTAAGCATATAGTTAAAAGTTTGGGCGCCCTCGGTCAAATGACATGTTTTGTTGGTTTTTGAAGTGAATCTTCTACAGAGAACATACATGTGACCTGTATGAATGTTGTGGTACATTTTACATTTTATGTTTGACTTGACATCCTGCCTTCCGCCCGAAGACTGCTGGGATAGGCTCCAGCACCCCCCCGCGACCCTGACGGAGAAGCGGATTAGAAAATGGATGGATGGATGGATGGATGGATGTTTGACTTGACATGTTAAACTCAGCAAATAAATAGAAACGGTGCACTGAAATTTGAAAAATGCCATATTTAGGATTTAACATTCCCTGTAGAGGATGTGACGACTTACTTTTCCTTAGAAAAATCAACAAAACATAAAAAATTTTCAACAAAATAATTAGACTGGTCATATTGAAACGTCAGCATATGACTGTTAAGTAATCTAGTGAATGTCCTAGTATAATGTGCTACTTGTCTTTCTTTAGGTTGTGTACTGCTCTCTGACAGACTTCCAGCAGGCAGTGTATCGTGCTGTGCTGGACACTGATGATGTGACGCTGCTGCTGCGGAGCTCAGAGAAGTGTCACTGTGGCAGTGGACGCTCCAGGAGGAAGTGCTGCCACAAGTACAATTCGGATGGCGTACCAGTCAGACACCTGTACTTCAGCTATCTTGCTATTCTGAGAAAGGTTGCAAATCATGTTGCTCTGCTGCAGACGAAAGACGGAACCAGTAAAAAACAGGTAGATATTTGGAAGCATTGGTGTTGCAGGCAGTATTTTAATATATGTTTATATATAAAGAAACGAATGCAGATGCAGAGACAGAAGATAGTAGGGCTGAGTAACATGGCAAAAATAGTATCAGGATACTGCAGCATTTCACAGTATGTAATATGCATCATGACACATTTAATTTTTCTGAAGTTTGATTAGTTGGAACTGATAAAATGTACCAGCAACATTTTACAGTACTACACTATAACTAGTTAAACAAGACTGATTATTATAGTAATGAAACATGCAGTTGGTCAGTGTTCTTAAGGTACTGACGACATCCACGATATGCTGACTAATGTATAATGATAATGATACACCTTCTTTTGCTCAACCATATGTTTCAGCATTGATTATAGATTAATTGGAGTCGCCTGACTTTCACAATAAACACTTTACCCCCTTCTGGAAAACAACCTGCATTTAACTTGAGGGTAATAAATGCCATTAGAGCATATTAGTACGTTGTCAGTCTGTTGAATCATGGACTAATGTATCATACCAGTCAACAGGGTGTTAAGCACCAGTCACATATTGAAATGTGTTGAAGCAAAATAAGGTTTTAACTGGAATCATATTGGTATTATCCTGCTCCCCTTGTATTGCTAGAGCATCAAACTGAAGTGTGAACTGAACTTGGTCACTTAGAACCTTTGATGTGCTCATTAGTTTCTGTGGAATAATGACTGTGGGTTTTGTCTCTTAGATGATTCATACATGTCGAATGCTTTTTATCACAGGAGAAATATGTGGCTGCTGTTTGTGAGCAAGTCTTTAAAAAGTTTCCAGACTTTACAGAAAGATGCAAGCAGGCAGCATTTGAAGCCATGTCAGACCCTCTCTATAGTGGAAAAATGAAGGTAAGATATTTGGAATATGAGATTTTTTGTTGTTGTTTGTTTTACTGTTTTTTTTTTTTTTGTTGTTGTTTTTTTAAAATCTCTATAAAGCATTATGCACGTTTTCTTCCGGTAGTTTTAACACAGCTCTTAACACTGAAGTGGATGTGAGAACACAGTGACAGTGTGCAAGTTACTGCCTAGTCTTTGTTGAATAAAAGAACATAATAATAATATGTTCATTTATACAAGAGCTGAGACTTGACTGTTTATCCTTAAAGCCGTTTTGTCTAATGTCTGAATCTTGATACTGTGTTCTGATTATTTAAGTATTTCCTAAAATGTGCATCCAAACATAGACATCCAAACATAGACATCCATCCAAGCACCCCGAAGTGCGCAGCATTTGAGCTCATTCAGCTCAAGACTCCCTCTACCAAAATGCACCACAGAGCGCCACGGGAGGTCATTCTTACCTGTGGCCATCAAACTCTATAACTCCTCCCTCCCTGACTCACAAAACTCAATACGAAACTGTTCATATGTCCAATAACAACAATTGTGTGTTCAATAACTCAGAGGGACACTAACTTTATTTAAATAATTGTAATGGCTTTATACCTGATGTTTCATATTACTGTCAAAATCACCGCCACCTTACTATATTCATAAGTACTTAAATCTGGTGTACATACTGTAAATTCTCTATATTGTCTTAAATTATTAGTAAAGTGTTTATTTTTACATAAATGGCTGCAACTGTAACAACTGCAATTTCCCCCTGGGATCAATAAAGGAATCTGAATTTTACAAAAATCTTGTGTAGAGTAAATGTGCTAGTAATATAGGATATCCCATGCCCTACATGTTTCAATTATGTTAAGGTGGTAGGAATAAAAGTGTCTTCCTGTGGTTTGCATGAAATAAATCAGTTAAGGAATGAGATTTTTTTTTAATGCAGTCCCATTCCTGAAGCCAGCGTAGCAGTTTTCAGTTCTCTGGTATGAAGCCCATTCTAGCACCCCATCTGGATTTCAGTTCCCACGGACCCTTGGTCAGAGTTAGTGAGGTAGTATGTTTTAAGTATCATGCAAGCTTTAGTTAAGTTAACTGCCAAAACGTCACTCGTTTAATTCAGCTCTGTGCTAGCACTGTTTCACAAAAAGTCAACCACCTTTGTATCTACCTATACCTTTTGATGTTTTGCCCAGAGTTGATTGACAGCTGTGATGTGTGTGTGATTCATCCAATAACACTGAAAACTGTGACTGGAAACTAAGGGAAGTGAAGTCGGGATGGGGATGTGAGATTGGGCACTACACTGGTCTGTCCTTATTGTTGCAGTATGTTTTGTTGTTCTTCGTAAAAGGCAATCAAAGTTGGCACATTGATGAGCGCATGCATATTAGCCAGCACTCAGTGAAGTATCTATATAATATATATATAATACCATGAAAGCTACAAAGTTTGACAGGAACAGGGCTGGGGGGGTGTGGGTAGGGGGGGGGAGCTGTGCGGTGAAGCGGTGAAGCATCCAAATCAGTCCTAGCAGTTCTGTGGAGTTCATGGCTTTAATTCTTATTTTAAATCTCATCTGTTTTTAATGTGGCTGGCTGAGCTACGTTCTGAGATGTTGTAAAATACTCAGTATTGACATTTTGATGTTATTGCTCTCTGAAAATCGTTCTTGAGCCCTTTCCATGCACTCCCACAACTGTGCTTTCATTGACACTCAACCAAAATAGATCACGTCTCTTTTCAGAATATTGATTACTCAGCTGAACGGCTAGATGTGCTTAATGTGTTGTTGACTTGGACGTGTGCCCAAACATGCTTGAAAACGTAGAAAAAGCTATTTCATCCATGTTGACTTCTTATCAGGGAAATTGCTGTCAGAGCAGTTCAGGTGGGACGGTGATCTGTTTTGAATCATTGGCAGCACAAGGGAAAAGTGTGGTAGTGCCACGTCTCACCTAAGTGCTAAAACGTGGCAGAAATCCTCGTTTCTGAATAAGGTAATGTGATACTGCAGTAATGTGGTGGTCACGGTGAATCTGTAGGTTTGTGTGTTACTGAAAACACCGAAGGCTAAAGGCCTTTATCGCACATTATCGAATTCTGCAGAGTTGCACATTTTTACTGCCCTCAGCAGTCGGTACACTAAAACACAGTTCTCATTCTCGATTTTGTCCTGGTGTTAAGGACATGAAAAAGCCCTCCCTTGGCCAGGTCTTGGCTTGGAGTGGTCTTGCCTCACTAGATGTGGACACACTTCCATGGGAAATAACAAGGGCAGTATTTAGCTGTTCTTAAAATCCCTCCAAAGACCCTTCTCCCGCCCTTGGTGGAGCATCTTGAGGGTGCTGTTATTGGCAGATGCTCTGTTTCTGGCACACTCAGCAGAGTAAACACTCTGCACATTCTTCTGCATCTGATATGGAAAGAAGGGAGACAGTGGGCCAGTGTTAATGTTGAATCTCTCCTTCACTCTTCTTCTTTCAGAAAGCCGTTGTTTTGTGACGTAGAAAACTGCCTTTGTTTGAGACCTCATTCTGTGCAGTGAATCATCGTTTTGTTTTCCAGGTTTTGCAAAGATTACTGAATCACTTTATAAAGAAGAAAGACAAAGTTCTCCTTTTCTCACTTTCCACAAAGGTGAGCTTGTAACCAGGTTGTGTGTATGTGTATTGCCTTCGTGTTAAAATGTTTGGGACGTTTTGATTCTTTATGCCGGCTTTACTGGAATCTTTATTGTAATTGAGCCAAAATGTGACCAATTACAATGTGAAAGTAATACATTTATAAGTATGTGGCCTTGTATAAATAATTATAAATGCATGTCATATTGTTTCTTGGGTTCATGTGAATCAAACATGCCTGAGGTCTCCTCCTACAGCTCCTGGATGTTCTAGAGAGTTACTGCATGGCTGAGGGACTGGAGTACCGCAGGCTGGATGGAACCACCAAGTCTAAAGAACGCGTCCACATTGTCAAAGAATTCAACAGCTCCAAGGATATTAACCTGTGCTTGGTGTCCACTATGTGAGTGAATAATGCCTGAGACGTATTGTAGTCCTCTGTATGGTGTAACCCTGTGATCCAGAAGGATAAGCGGCTTAGAAAGTGTGTGTGTGTGTGTGTGTGTGTGTGTGTGTGTGTGTGTGTGTGTGTGTGTGTGTGTGTGTGTGTGTGTTGTAAATTATTTTTATACTTTTTATATTTATTTCCTGAGGCCCAACTGATAAATGGGTTTTGCTGGTATTTTTTAATAACATTGCAGATCTTGCTCAGCTCATAATGTTTACTGAACTGGTAAATCTGCACACAAAAACTGTCATGAAGGAAAAACGATGAAGGCCATATCCAAACCTAACAATCAGCAAAGGAGCATCATGAGATACTGCCTTTTTATTGAGAGAACTATTAAAAATGAATATTAGGTAATTAAAAGAAACCAAACATGCAAACTATTAATAGCTCTGCTATTAGTATTTATATCACTTAAGACTGATTTTCTGCTGATTAGTAGAATTGTAGAAGTGTGACAATTCAGATTGAGAACTGACACTATAAAATCTAAAATGTAAACACCAGATTAGATGTGTTGATGTTACAAGCCACAAAATGTTCCCATCACATGCTGTTTTGTACATGACACAGCAGTATTTTTTTTGAAAAAGTGAATAATGATTGTATCTCAGCTGTAACAATTTGACATCTCTCTTATTTATTCACTTATATTTTCTTGCTTTTTTATTATTTAATTATGTGCTAACGTTATTTCTTCCTGCTTTACTAAATTTATCAAAATACGTTAATTCCAAAACTGCTCTTAATGTTTTCTTCAAGGGCTGGTGGTCTTGGACTCAACTTTGTTGGTGCTAATGTTGTTGTCCTTTTCGATCCCACATGGAATCCAGCAAATGACCTTCAGGCTATTGACCGGTAAGATGACACTGCTAGTAGCAGAGTTTACCTGGGACTCAAAATGAGCTGTGCTATGTGCTGTGTGGGACTGGGAGGCCCTTGGGATTCACTTGCAAGTCCTTCACTTTCAAACATCCTTATAACACAACATCCAAGTGACATTATAAGTGGTCTCAGAAAACACTGAGGCACTTAGCAATGCTGATTGGTCAGTGACTGGTCAGTATTCCAAAGACTTGAAGACTTCAAATACATGACACAGGGTAATTACTGACGTGGGCCCACTATACTGGGCACTGTTTATAACAAGTAAATTGAGAAAAATGGATTAAAAAAATGATATTCACAGTTTCCAGCATCAATGCAAGTGCTTTTCACTCTTTTGTTTAACTCTAAAGGGCATATCGCATTGGGCAGTGTAAGGATGTGACCGTCTTTAGGCTCATCTCTCTGGGCACAGTGGAGGAGATCATTTATCTACGTCAGATTTACAAACAGGTACACATGCTAGTGTCAATAGATAACCACTTCTTAAGTAATATGTCCAAGATGTGATTAGTAGGGTAAAACGTGTCTTATATTTTCACCTGTTACATTGTCAGAAGCCTTTAAAGGGCCTATTTCACAGACAGCAAGAGTTTGATGAGCTAGACAGACAGACAGACAGACAGACACAATCACGCCAATATCTGGTGTGAACTGAAGAAACTAATGAAGGACACTGAATGAGTTTCTCCTATTAATTGGGTGATGTAGCAACTGCAGTCATCCGTGATTGGGAGAGAGAATGCGAGGAGGTACTTTGAGGCAGTGCAGGGGGCAGACGGCCAAGCGGGAGAGCTGTTTGGTATCCGGAACCTCTTCCGACTGCAGACTGACGGAACATGCCTTACACACCGTGTCCTGGAGGTTAGAATATTGATCTTTTCAGCTTATTGTTTTGAGTTTTATTTTGAAGGTTCTCTTGGTGATAATATAGAAGAACAACTTTCGGCTCCCTAAAAAACCACGTTTGAAAGACATTTGACAAAACTATTAAATGTGTGCAGAACCTTCATATAATGTAATGGTTCTATACCCGTTTAACCATTCGTCTTAGCTTTTACCTTATATGGTGGTTCTTTAAAAAACTTAAAAAACTTCTTTACAAAAATTTCTTCTTTACAAAAATGGTTTTTTAAACCGGTATCCGTTGAAAGTTTTTGTAGAGAGCCAAAAGTGGTTCTATGGTATCATGCAAAAAAACATTTTTGGCGCCTTTGTATTGTCCATACAACAGCAATAAAACATTTCAGTTTGAACTTTCAGCTGAAAACGAAAGAAATCGGATGTATGATGCTGTTAATGAGCCATTACAAAGAATTCTTTTTCACCAACATAATGGAAAACGCATCTGTGCGTCGCAGAGGGAGGGCCGAGTCGAAGCAGGGATCATGACGGCCAGCACGCAGGCAACGGAGGACGGGATGCAAGAGCCGGTGAGTAGCCGCTCTTTCATAGACCCATGACAGGAACACTCCTCTTTCCCATCCATCTCTCCCTTCCTCCTTCCCAGACATCCCACCATCGCTCCATTCCCACGGTAAAGATGGGTATAACAGCCAACACATGGTCGTAATTAACCCCCCTCCTTGGCTCACTGGTGAAGACCACACGGAAGTGTGTGCTATCTTTACTGCGTTTATTTATGCAGCAGAAGAACTTATCTAACTGTCCCTCTTCGAGGAACTTCTCATCTTCATGTGGGTCTCCTATGAGGCTGAAAACAGAAAACACTCACAGTTAAAGCCTGGAATATAATAATGACAAACCAAGTGTTGCTGGATAAGTCGTATAAACAGCTGTCAAACAGTGTGATACTGTATTGTTTCTTTTTCTAAGGGTTTAGAAATGCGTGGACACATTGTCATGTACACTAAAGGTGTTTATTTGCTTGCACTGATTTTGAACCTTTAAAATTGCTTATCTATCCAGTTAAGCGTTTGCCTGTTTTTTGACAAAAATACAATTTTATTTCCTCTTTAAAGATGAAAATGAGTTTTGTTTTTATTGCTCATAGTTCACTATTGCTGCTCCAGTTATGTGATTATTCTAAGTAGTTTTTAAAAATAAATACTTATTTATATGAAAATAAGTATAGAATCATGCTGGAGATTTGAAGAGCCTGTTATGGTTGTTTTTCAATTTCTGTCAAACAAACATTTTGCCAAATTATTATATACATCTCAGTCAACTTCCATTTTCGTTTTGGGTCTTATTATTTGGAGTTGAGCTGAGGGAGTGACCATAACTAACTCCCACTTGCACCCCAGAACTGAGTATTTGCAAAATCTAACATCAGCTGTCCGTTAGAGAACTGTGAGAAGGGGAGATGATTTCACAGTTTATGAATATGCAATATAAGGTTGCCTTTGATTCACTGTTGTTGAGTAGTGTTATTTATGGTGTCCAAAGTAACAGTTTGGAATACATTCCAAAAAGGGAAAGGGCGGCCAAGGGGCAGTAAAATGATTAAAACATTTTTTCAGAGGTCATATGCATGTCACAGCGCACAACATTTGTAAGTATATGACAAATATATGAAAAATAATAATGCTGACGAACATAGACTTGCTACTAGGTGGGGATTTTTAAAAGGAGCGAAAATACTGTGCTGAACTTTAAGATTAAACATTTCTTAAAGATTTGTGATCAAATCGTTGCAAAGTCAGACATTTTGTGCTTAATAGTTATCATTCATTGATAGTTTTGCAAGTTTGTAGGCAACTTTATGCTGGTAGACTGAAATTCACACCATAACATTTGTTTTTTCTCGATTTAAAACAATGTAAAAAAAAAAGAAAAAAAAAAAAGATGTGTTTGCTGTGTGTCAATGCAGGTTTCTCTATCAGGTGATGGCACTGCAGAGCAGGCAGATGGACCAGCAGCAACACACAGCACCAACTCCAAGCTTGCTGATGCTGGAGTCCTGGACTTTAGCAGTGCCAGTGAAGACGAGGATCCCTGCAGCTCCAAAGCCAAAGCCAGCGACCCAAACGCAGGAGAAGAGTCTGGAACCAACACTGGTTGTGGTAACATGGGCCTTTCTGCTTTGCTGCAGAAACATGCAGTTCACAGGGCACAAAGGGATTCGAGCAGCAGTGAGGAGAGCGAGTCTGAGGAGAACATTAAGGGTTGGGACCCAGAGGAGCCTCAAGCAGCTAAAAAGAATGGTGCTCAGGCAGGCTGGTCCCTGTCCAGTGACTCAGAGGAGGAGAGAGAGAAAGCTCCAGGCGGGAGAGCGAAGAATGCTGAGTCTACTGACCATACAGAACATTATGTGCATATGGAAGAGTCAGAGGATTTAAACCTTCTCCAGCATCCTTATGCTAAGGCCCAACAGCGAAACAGAGACGGTGGTGGTGAAGAGCAGAGGCAGAAGAAGGTCAAATTTGCAGCAATAAGACGTGAGGAGGAGATTGAGAGTTTTACCTCTTCCGAGGATGAAGCTCCAGTGAGAAGCGTGAAGTCTAAGCAAAGTCATGCCTCATCTCCACAGCACAAAAAATCTTTGAGGACACACAGCGCTGCTCAGAAATCAGTCAGGTTTACAAGCTTAAGAAGTGCAACCCCTCAACCACAATCCAGCACCAGCACTGGAACCATAGACACTTTATTAGGTACATTTTAATGAATTATTCAATCTGTCAGCACATTGCCACTTCCTTATTTTCACTGTTGGTGCATATTTGTCACAGTGAATGCTTTGAGGTCTTCAGAAAGTAACGTTAAAAGTAAAGTTAAATCTGCTCATATCTATATCAGTAGATGAATTTTGCATTTGAGACCTAAAACATTGATTCTGACTCAATGTTGTTTTTTTTTTTTGAGCTTGGCAATGAAGTTAATACATAAAGATGTATGACTGTCTGGAAGAACTCCCACTAAATCCATCTCTGACTTTTAAATTATTTCAGGCTATACAGGGTGACTCCCAGCAGCAGCATGTTTTTTTTTCTCCAAGCTCAGCTATAATTTGAATCTCCTTTAGCGAGGAGAACATCATCAAAGACGAAACACATTTACACCGGTCAGGCGTAACATTATGACCACCTCCCTGTTTCTATGCTCACTGTCCACTTTATCAGCTCCACTTACTGTATAGCTGCTCTCTGTAGTTCTACAGTTACAGACTGTAGTGCATCTGTTTCTCTGATACTCTGTTCCCCTGTTCTTCAGTGGTCAGGACCCTCATGGACCCCCACAGAGTAGGTACTATTTGAGTGGTTGTACAGTCAAACCATCACAACACACACTAACACATCACCACCATGCCAGTGTTACTGCAGTGCTGAGAATGACCCACCACCCAAGTAGCACCTTGTTATTTGTTTATTCAAGGACCAAAGTTGTCCAATATGCAGATCACCCTGAGTGAAAAATGACATGTTTTGTTTGTTGATTTGTTGACATTCTTTAAAGAGAACACATGACATTTTTTCCATATTTGTAGTATACAATTTCTAATTTCTTTGCTAATTTTTAACATATTGGAAACAGTACAGCACAAATATTAAATGTGCCATAACATTTGTACATCACACATTTTTTTTTTTTACCCAAAGATTTGGCAAATAAACAGTAATTATGCATTATAATATTCAAGATTCAAGAGTTTTATTGTCATGTGCACAGCAGAACAGGCACACTGTACAATGAAATTCTTACTGTGCTGTTCCTCCATTCACCATACATACACTTAAGAGAATAAAAAAAAAGAAAATATAAGAATAACTCTAAAAAAAAAAGTAGTAAAAAAGTGTAGAGTATGTGCAAAGTTTTAAATATTAAAATAAAATTAAAGTTACACGTGCATATGTGCAAATATGTGGAGCAGCTGTTCATAAAGTGCATCAAGTGACAGATGAAAACAGATGTAAACAGTAAACAATATTACTCTGTGCAGTAATAGATGTAAACAGTATTGTTCTAACATAATATGCAGAAGTGTGTTCTTTGTGGAGGTTATGCTGCCTTACTTTTGTTTACAAAATCATTTGACCAAGGTGCCCAAACTTTTGCACATGGCTGTTGGAAATGTTGCGTATATATGCAGGAATCTGTCAGAGTTTATTAGGTCTTACTGGGCCTTTTTGCTTTTTCCCCCACTCCTAGGTAATCTTCAGGAAGTGAGCTACACCCACTCCAATCAAAAAGTAGTGGGTTCAAGCAGGGCGGAGAACCGCCTCAGCCGCGCTGCCGTACGAGATGTGTTTGAACTCAACAAGCACTCCCAGCTCCCAGCAAACCATCTGCATGACATAGCTGAGGTATCTACAGTGATGGTGATGAACTGTAGTATTAGATAGTGGGTTATTAAGTTAGAGTAGGACATGTATTTGTTCTATTGTCTAATGTTCAGAGTATGAAGTAGGAGGACGCAGAGGCTATGGTGTGGTGCAGTGTCCTATGAGAAAAGAGTGTGCCTTATCAAAAAGAATTCAGCCCATGTAATTGCAAGCATTGTGTTCAGGCCTTTACCTGAAATGCCAGGTAAATCTGCATTAGTCTGCAGGGATGGGGGGGTGGGGGGGGTATATGGTGGTATTTTGTTATTCTAATAAATTATGTTGCAGTATGCATTTCTGAGCATACTGTGGACATCGTTAGTACTTGAAGCACTACAATGTTTTTACAAAGTGAGCATGATTAGGCCTGTTCGATTGGATTTAGGGCAGTGCAGTTTGTAAAGCATTAAATAAAAACAACTTTAGTTTTAGTTACTATAGTATTTTTATATGAAATCTTCAAATGTTATGATTTTATGTTATGAATATTTTAAAATGTTATGAATATTTTTGCTATTTCACCCAATTTTAGTCTGTGCCTGTGTACTAAAGAATTTTATATCATTCATGATATTTTAGCGTTAATATTTTGAGATTAATAAATAATTTTTTATTATTAATATTTTGAGATTAATAATATTGTCCTCAATGTGGAGTTTTGGAGTGATTTGGAGGTTTTATCTGCATTTGTCTGTGGTAGACCCAGCCTGGAGTTACCCCGTCATCTGAATCCACGCACGCAGATGATGGAGAGAAAGACCAGACACGAGCAGATCACAGATCTCATCTGCATCATCAGGTCACCCACTCCATCAGAATGTCCCACCATACCCGCAGTGCAACCATTAGTGTTGGGGAGACACCTGCTACTGTCCGCAAGTAAGTCTGAAACTTCCTTTTTTCCCCTCTTGGTGTTCTTCTACCTCCTGCTGTCACAGCGTGCTGTGGGATATCACCTTATATCTTATGCTTGAATGATTGTACAGTACTGTGCAAACGTCAGAGACCAACCTTCATTTAATTTCCAGTCAAAACATCCATTAAGTACAAGTTGCGCTTTTTCCAACGTCCAACGTTTCCCTTTATTACACCTTCCGTTTTTTGGGAGGTGGCTTTCAGTTTTTCGAAGAAATCTGCAGGGATATTTTTCTGAACTTACAGAGTTCAGTCTTAGAAGTTGGTTGCATTTCCCGTTTCCATTGATCCAGGCATTCCCAAACGCATTTAGTGATGTTGAGGTCTGGGCTCTGGGATAAGTCAGTCCGTTGTGCTGAATATCACCACCAGCAACTTTTTTTTTCAGCTTCTTGCGCACCTGTGGATTTTTTTCAGATCTGAAGCAAGAGTGGAGCTTGACTTTTGTTGTCCCCTTCTCCCAAAGCCTAAGCACTGTTTCTGTGATGGTTGTTAGGAGTCCTATCTTCTCTTTATTTTAATTTTTGAAACTCTTGTTTTGCCCTTGATTTACCTCTTACTATTGCAAGTGGGTTATATTATATCTAATCTCCTCAGAAATATTTGAATAATTTCCAGGCAAAATGTCCATGAAGTTAAACAAGTGAAGGATAGTCTCTGATTTTTTGCACATTACGGTATGTTTTACATAAGTGATCAGTGCAGTCCTTTTGTAATGTTATCTCATCCTCAAAACATGTATTGTGGTTGTTTCTTACACAAAATTGAAACAATTGTACATAATCAGTGAAGCAGACTAAGCTTCTCCACCAATACGTCCCATTTTGACTGTTAAATGGGTTTTAAAGCAGGCATCTCTGCAGTGCTGTGCTTAATCGTATCAATTAAGCTGAAAACACACTCACAAGCATGCACACACACACCGAGCAAGAGGAAATTCCTGGTAGCGTGAGGCCATGTGCCAGTTCTCTCCACAGCTATGGTGTGCTGCGCCCCCGCCTGGCCCCTGGGGGAGGGGAGAGACCACCCCGGAGCCCTCTCACCCACCCCTTTCCCAAGCCTGGCCAAAACACATCAAGTCATGAGCAAAAGCCCTGCTCTATGAAAGCCTTTACCTCGCTCTAGCCCAAGGACAGAGCCTTCTATCTCCCAGATCATACCGAGTTAGGCTCTGTAATGAGGGGAAAAAAACGTGTTTGTTTATACAAGTTTTCTCCTCAATTAAGTCTGCTGTTAAATGATTTAAATCCACACAGGCACGTTTTACAGCTGTTGCTTTGTACATTGTTTTTCCTTCGAATTACAGCAGCTTCTTATAAGAAATCATATAGCTTTTGAAGTATTTCAGTCTCAGGGTACATCTCTTTTTAAATATTTGAAAACTAGGAGTGGGTTGATCGTTTGCTTCAAAGTGTTAACAGTCTTGGTAATATTGAATAATAAAGTCCATTAAATAATAAAGTCCATTAAACAGAATGTATACATGCATGCACATACACAGTGCTGGGGAAAGGTCAGCAACCACCCTTCATTTATTTATGTTACATTTATATTTATTGTCCAGCCAAAGCAGCCATTTAATACAACTTATTCATGTATCAGGTGATATTTCTAAGGAGATTAGATTAGATAATCCACTAGGAAAGAGAAAGACAAGGGAAAACAAATTAAAATAAATAAACACAGTGGTTCCTAAAATGAGTAAAAAAAATATAGAAAAAAAAAGACATTTACATTTACGGCATTTGGCTGACTCTCTTATCCAGAGCGACTTACAATTTGATCATTTTTACACAGGTAGGCCAAGGTGGTGTTAGGAGTCTTGCCCAAGGACCCTTATTGGTATAGTGTAGGGGGCTTGAACCCGAGTCTACAGTGTAGAAGGCAGAGGTGTTACCCACTACACTAACCAACCAAATAGAGAAATTGGGATTATAACAATGCTAATCACAGTGCTAATAATTAACTAGTAACCATGTAAGACCACCAACTATACTGCTTACTATATACTATACTATATAAGCTTTCATTTTTGGAAGAGAATAAACGTACAAAATTCATTCTTGCTTCAGATCTGAAAAATCCACAGGTGTTTCTGTCCATCTTTCTACTATGAGAAGGCAACTCAGTGCTATGAATGTGAAAGGATGTGTAAGAAAATGGGCACAAAAGAAGAGCATGTTCAGTAGAGCTGGACATCTGAGATGACTGATGATTGTAATTGGGGTTGCATGAATTAGAAGCAGAAAATGTAAGTTCTAAGAATGAACTTTGGAGGTTCATTTTTTGGGGGAAAAATACTGAAAATTATGAAATTATTACCTTTTTGCCCTGAAATATTAATTTGTACTTGATCGCTGTTTTGAGTGGAAATGGAATGAAAAGTGTGGTATCCTAAAAGTTATAATTTTACCTGCACATTTTTTAAATCTAAAAGTATATATTTTACTTCAGCTTCTATCACTGTGTAATGTTTGGTGGAAAGCTTCAACAGATGTTTTTTTGAACCTGCAGACAGCAGCTGGAGGAAATGGTGCAGTTCTTCGGAGCAAAGTCTGTTGAAGAGTTTGCAGGAGAACTTGTAAGGAGCAGCTCAGCTCAGCGGCTTTCTAAACTACGCAAGTTCTACTGCCACAAGGGCCCTGAACTCACTGACCTCATCAAACAAACCTTTCCTAAACCTAAACCTGAGCCAACACCACCCGTTTCACCACTCCCTCCTACATCTAATGTGAATAGGCAAAGAACTACCTCAAAAAGGACCCTCTTACACTCAGCTCAGAGACCTCTACAAGAAAGACGAGAAGCAGAAGGTGAAAGAGAAACAGTAAAGAAGAAGAAAACGTCTAAGGCACAAAGTGCTGTAGAGCCTAGGTATCATCCTAATGGTTGGACTCAGCTTAACGCTAAGGATTTCTTCCCTTCACCCGGGTCAAGTCGAAGCCCAAGTGAACTACCTCTCAGATCTTCTACAGATGTTCAGCCTAACCTTTCAGCTGGGGCAGTGTGTAACCCCAGTGTGGTCAGTTCATCACTAGTCAGACAGTCTTCTAAGGACCAACCGTCAGCAGAATCATCCTCTTTCTCCAGAGCTGACCATGCAGAACCAGGCTGTGCTCAGTCAAACAAAACTCTCGTTTCTGACCTCATTGGTGACACCTCCATTCTTGATGACCTCTTCAAACCAAAGAGAGGTGTAGACCGACCCAAGGCAGCATCAGCACCCCTGCCCTCACCCATAGAGAGGACAAAGAACAGAGGAAAGGACTTCTGGGACATTTTGAATGAGGGGAACGAGGACAGCATTAATAAACTAACAGACCTGTCACAGGTGGAGAAGCTCTGCAGGAGCGTTAGTGTCTCTGGAAGGCCTAAAAGTGAAAAACTTGAAAGCTCTCAGCTTTGGAAAAAGAATGAGAAATTCATTTGGAAAAGATAGACATTGCCTACCTGATGCTGTTTTTATACTTTTTATTTTTTAGTGTAAAATAATGAATGTGAATCAAATGTGAAATTTGCTTACGAGGCCACTTTTATAAAATATTGTTATTTAAGTGCGTTTTATTTTCTTATTTGATGTTGTAAAGCTCTTAACTGCAGTCTTGCCTTCTCACCTATTAAGCTTTTCGGATGGCGTTCAGTACAGCCTGTTTAAATTACCTGAAAAATCTGTTGGCTCTGACATTTATTCATCCAGTCTGGGGAGCCTGTGAAGCTTATATACCAACTTTTACCAACATTTTAATGTTATTGTGATGTACACATTCAAATTAGGGCTGCCAAAAGAATAAAGTAATTAATCGTGATTGATCGCATTTGTCTTATTTGCTCACATGTGGTCCTAAATAAAGATTTTTTTTCCCATGTAAAAGCTTTGCATTTCATTAGCGCTCTGCTAGTGGATAAAACAAGCAATATGAATGTATTTATTACCGTCAATAACCCAAAAACATTCATGAGCAACAAATATTTTCTTCATATGAACGTAGGTCCATAGAGTGAACATACAATATATTGCCAAAAGTATTCCCTCATCTAACCTTCACATGCATATGATTTTGAGTGACATCCCATTCTAAATCCATAGGGTTTAATATGATGTCGGCCCACCCTTTGCAGCTAAACCAGCTTCAACTCTTCTGGAAAGACTTTCCACAAGGTTTAGGAGTGTGCTTATGGGAATTTTTGACCCTTCTTCCAGAAGTGTATTTGTGAGGTCAGACACTAATTCATCCCAAAGGTGTTCTATGGGGTTGAGGTCAGGACTCTGTGCAGGCCAGTCAAGTTCTTCCACACCAAACTGGCTCATCCACGTCTTTATGGAGCTGCTTTGTGCACTGGTGCGCAGTCATGTTGGAACAGGAAGGGGCCGCCCCCAAACTGTTCCCACAAAGTTGGGAGCGTGAAATTAAACTCTTAAAAGACTCTTAAAAAAGCTTTAAGAGTTCCTTTCACTGGAACTAAGGGGCCGAGCCCAACTCCTGAAAAACACCCCCACACCATGATCCCCCCTCTACCAAACTTTACACTCGGCACAATGCAGTCAGACAAGTACCGTCTCCTGGCAACCACCAAACCCAGACTCATCCATCGGATTGCCAGATGGAGAAGCGTGATTGGTCACTCCAGAGAACACGTCTCCACTGCTCTAGAGTCCAGTGGCGGCGCTTTACACCACTGCATTCGATGCTTTACATTGTGCTTGGTGATGTAAGGCTTGGATGCAGCTGCTCGGCCATGGAAACCCATTCCATGAAGCTCTCTACGCTGTTCTTGAGCTGATCTGAAGGCCACATGAAGTTTGGAGGTCTGTAGTGATTGACTCTGCAGAAAGTCGGTGACCTCTGCGCACTATGCCCCTCAGCATCCGCTGACCGCTCTGTCATTTTACGTGGCCGACCACTTCGTGGCTGAGTTGCTGTCGTTCCCAATCGCTTCCACTTTGTTATAATCCCACTGACAGTGGACTGTGGAATATTTAGTAGTGAGGAAATTTCACGACTGGACTTGCTGCACAGGTGGCGTCCGATCACGGCACCACGCTGGAATTCTCTGAGCTCCTGAGAGCGACCCATTCTTTCACTAATGTCTGTAGAAGCAGTCTGCAGGCCTAGGGGCTCGGCTTTATACACCTGTGGCCATGGAAGTGATCAGAACACCTGAATTCAATGATTTGGATGGGTGAGTGAAAACATTTGGCAAAATAGTGTAGTTTCCAATTTTTTATCACTGACATCTAGTGAGAGCAACAGTGGCTACATGTTCCAACACCTCTGAGATTGTAGCCCCTCACTCTCATACTGCTGCATTACATCTTGTTTCGAGGGGTAATTTTCCAAAAAGGTGTTGTTTTTATTTTTTTTGCTGTTTGTTGATTTAGCCATAGTCTCCTGTGAGCACTGTCCAGCGTACTCTGCCAAATATATTCTAAAGTGCTAACGTTACTGATTTAGTGTTTAGCAAAACACAGTGAAGAAATTCAACATTGCAGGAACTTTTATAAAAAGAGCCATCAGTGAAACCTTCCTTTTTAAAGCTGGATTTGAACGAGAGGACCACAATGGCTTGTGGGTGGACTTTAGGATGGACCTACAGGTTGTAAAGGTCAAACTATGAAAATTCATCATTGTGTTCAAACATTATTAATGTGTTAATTTTGACTGAACTAATTCACACAGATCATTATTCAATCCCTACAGTGGGCTTTAGTTGGTAAGGCAAGGCCAGACATCAGTATAGTTGGTGGTCTCCAGGCTTCTGAGAAAAACCTTTTCTTTGGTGTAATAAGTTTGAGGGAGAGGCTCAAATCTCTTGGCACCCTCATTTTTCTCACTTTTTTTTGTCAGAAGTGAAGCGCTGCTTAGCTCGTTGGCAGCTTCTGCTGTTCTCATCAGAGGATCTGCTGTGGGGTTTTAGCGCTCAGCGCTTGTAATCTGAGAGGTTGCGGTTTTGGGCAGCTCGTTTTCTGCCTTTACAACCGAAACCATGGCGCTATTAGAGACATAACAATAATCAGTGTAAGCCAAGAGCAACCTGAAAGTCTTCCCTCCATCACGCACCCTCACACATAAACCACAGCTGAGCTGAATGAGGCTCTTACAAAAGAGTTGGCAGCCACTGTGCTCTTGTAGCATGGACAATTTGCATCCCTTACGTTAGGACAACAGTGTCACAGTTGAACAGCAACATAAATATGTTTAACAAATGCGTTTAGAGATCATTGACGTTGATGGTCATTGAGCTCACTGATCATTGATTTGTCACCCAGGCCTTCTTCTGCAACTTTATGGAACAATTTTCAGTCTAACCAAAACCTGCTACTGCATTTGAATGCAGTAAATAGTCCTCATAAGCCACGAAAACCTGATTTCCATGGTGTGAATGTGGTGACACAACATTAAACCCAAAGCCAACCCTGTAAGTACGCTCAGCTTTTATAATGTCCACACAAGCATAAAATTAGGACTCCATGAAGAAGGTGATGGGAAGTAAAATAAGCTGTATATCATTGTACATTGTCATTTGTCTATTTTGTCCTTTTTTCATTGTTTTCCACCATGATAGCTGCTCGGTCATGGAAACCCATTCCATGAAGCTCTCTACGCTGTTCTTGAGCTGATCTGAAGGCTACATGAAGTTTGGAGGTCTGTAGTGATTGACTCTGCAGAAAGTCGGTGACCTCTGCGCACTATGACCCTCAGCATCCGCTGACCCCGCTCTGTCATTTTACGTGGCCGACCACTTCGTGGCTGAGTTGCTGTCGTTCCCAATCGCTTCCACTTTGTTATAATCCCACTGACAGTGGACTGTGGAATATTTAGTAGTAGTTCTCCACCATGATAATGATGGTGGAATGTCAAATAAGCTGTCATTTTGTCTATGCTTTGTTAGTTCCCACCATGAAGAAGATGATAGAAGGTAAAATAAACTCATATTTTTTGTCTATTTTTAATTGTTTTGCTGGTTATGGTCAAGGGTTGTCAAGCTAAGCCCGACAACAATGACACTTCAATTTACAATGAGTAAAGTAGTGATTTATTCAGGTTCCATGCCTAGTAATGAAATGTATTATGTTCTTGATCATATGGGCACCATATGGTCTTTCAACATAAGTAGAATAATGGAGGACTGGTTGCAAACCGAAATATTGTTACTGTCTTCCCTGTTACTTGCCTATATGTAACAGGCCTAATGATTTAAAAAAAAATTAATGTATGCCAGTTGCAATATATGAGTTTTGAATAATTTAAAACACAAAAATGAATCTAATTTGAATAATAAATGGTTGGTGATTTTATATTTCTACTGTGCCTAAGAAGCTACTAAAAAGCATAGGAGAACCATTAAACACTAAATTATTAACCATTAAATTATTTGATTAGTTTAAAGTTAATATGCACGATTATGCAAATGAGAGAGGCCTCCATGTCTCCCTGTTTCTCAACGCCCGTCTGATGAATGGATCAAATGGCCCAAATTGACTTGGAAAAAATTCTGGTTCCATTGACTTACATTAAAAGTACAGTATGTTATACAAATTTCCCTCTTCATTCGGCATTTCACCAGAACACATTTAGCTGAATTTGAAACCAAACCGCATCATTCACTGTTGGAGAAGATTCTTTCTATCTGTCCAAATACAAAAGGAACGGTTTCCGCTTTTTATAACATCTTATGTGATCACAGTATCATCCAGCCCAATCCTTTCAAACAAGCATGGATGGAAGAACTTGGTGTAGAGATTATTCATGGGAAGATGCTCTAAAGAATATCAACAAATGTTCAATAAATACAAGACACACATTGATGCAGTTTAAAATAGTTCATAGACTTCTCTATTCAGAGGCCAAATTACCCAAGATTTTTCCTGAGATTTCCCCCGTATGCAGTAAACGTAATATTGAAGAAGGAACATTGCTTCATCAGTTTTGGACATACTCTAGACTTTGGTCTGTTTTTGACTTCTTTTCTGTAGCATTCAATAGAAATTGTGTGCCAGACCCCTTAGTTGCAATATTGGGAATAAGAGACTCTAATTTATGTCTGAGTAAATTTCAGAAACAAGCAATTTCTCTTCGTGTACTTCTGGCAAGTAGATTAATATTACAACAGTGGAAATCAGAAGCTGCACCATCATTTGAAGCATGGATCAGAGATTTTGCTAATGTGCTCCATTTGGAGGAGCTATGATACAGTCTAACCGATAGACCGGAGGTTTTTGCCAAAATATGGCAACCAATATTGGGCCATATATAGTGGTGGACAGTAACTGAGTAAATGTAATCCATTACCAGTACTTTAGTATTTTTTGGTGTATCTGTAGTGAAGTTTCTCCGTTCTGGGCGACTTTGTCCTTTCACTCCACTACATTTCAGAGTCTAATATCCGACTTTTTCCTCCTACATTTTGAGAAATCTGTCGTTCCTTTTGGTTTCTGTGTGTATAAAAACGTCACATGTCAAAACGAAAGAAGCGCAAAGCCAGAGCACCAATCAGGGCCCAGCGGTCACTTTGTTTAGAGCTGGTTTTGACCTGTTGGTCAGACCGACCCAGTGCAGCACGCGGTTCAACGTCAGCGCAGCAGCGGAAAACTTTGGGAGAGTCTGTTCAACATAAATGATGAACTAACCTAACTTTGTGTAAATAGAGCTCAATATAGAAATATGTCCACATATGCAGTCGAGACTGACGCGGCTTTTTTCTGAATTTCTACAAACACCATTTCATTTTATAGTAAATGAGTTTGGGCTGGTTTATGTTTATGAACAGACGCCTACAGATCAACATAGTAAAGGAGCTCATCTGTGATCCTGAGTTTAAAGCAGGTTTTATTACATTTAAACCTGTTTCAATTTTAACTATTTTTTATTTAAAGGTTGTAATTAAATCTTACAATGAAACTTTGCTTGTTCACAAAAAGAGCCACTTGCCTTCAGTTTTTTTTTCTTTGTAATTTTAATAGACATCAGTGTCAGACTAATAACATTGTATTAAAAGATTGATGTTACAAGAGTGACACTGGAGTATTTTTACCTAAAATGAGTTGATAGTCTTGTAACAAAAATGAAAACAGGTCATTAGAGTCATAACTACTCTTTTACTTTCGATACTTAAGTACATTTGAAGACAAATACTTTCATACTTTTACTCAAGTGGAGGTCTAAAGGGAGGAGCGTCAACTTTTACTGGAGTGATATTTTTCCTTGAGTATCTTTACTTTAACTCATGATTTGTGTGCTTCGTCCACCTCTGGCCATACAGAGGAAAGATAACTGTGATGTCCCCACAACGCAATTTTAAGTGCTGTGTTTACTGCCATCGTATGTAAAGAACATTGCTGTGCAGGAGTCCGTTTTTAGTTGAAGGCTTTTACTATGTCCACATAACTGTCTGTTACATCATCTTATTCATTTACTTATTTATTGCCTGTTTTCCCCCCTTTGATATTTGTCTGTTTTTCTTTTTATATGCATCACAACCTGAGCTTAATTATAGCACATACAATATCTATTTGAGTTGTATTTGGAAAACCAAATAAAAATATTTCTGGAAGAAGAAAAAAAAAAGTTCAGAATGTTTCGTCCTTCTCCTGTAAAGTTACCATTTTGGAGATATGAGGTTTTGTTCCAACAACAGTGATTTATGAATCGGCCTGTGCTTTCAGTGGGAAAATGTGCACTATAGTGACATATTTGATACAAACGTCAAAATAAGCCGTCCAAGAGCAGTTAACCATTTAAAAACCACACTTTTGAGTGCAGGGGTTCTTTAAACGATGTCCACTGTTTATTGCAGAGAGACCCTGTAATGGCCTTTGTGGGATACAGGCCTACAAAGAGAGTAAATCACCCCATAAAAAGTGACTTGACTGACAAAGTGAGATAAAGATCCCTTTTTTGCATTGTTCCACTTTTGTATACTTGCCAGTGCCGTGTAAGGAGAAGTGTGTGTGTGTGTGTGTGTGTGTGTGTGTGTGTGTGTGTGTGTGTGTGTGTGTGTGTGTGTGTGTGTGTGTGTGTGAGACACGCAGCTGTGTTTGACGTGGTTCAGCTGTTTCACTGAGGCAAGCGAAGAGCTTGACGAGGAGAAGGAGGAGGAAGAGAGAACGAGTTCTACTTTTATCCTCCTCCCAAGGCGAAATGAGCAAGCGCTGATGGGTATCGGTAAACAGGGAGAAGGGTGCAAGCTACGGCAGGCACAACGCGTGGGTTCTCGCCGGAGCCTGAGGGGGACACAGCGGGGGTCTCTTCTTCAGCACCTGCGCAGCTGGATGGCAAATGAAAAGGCCTTTTGCTCAGTCTGTGTTCAGGCTCAGCCTTACCCTGGATCACTATCTTCTCAAGAAACACAATCTCACAAATGTCAGGGTGTGCTCGCTGTTCAAAAAGTAAAAAAACAGGAATAACAGAATTAAGTTGATGCAGTTTTCACTATAACTCAAGTGTAGTCAGTCTACCAAGACGTATTTGGTGTCCAAAGTTTGCTGCTTTAGTCTTGCATTGGGCCTACAAAGATGATCCATTATGTTTTATTAAGGCTGGGATCACTTATTACTTTCTAAATAACAGCCATGAAATTGATGAATAGAATTTAGGGGTTTGAGTGTCTTTTGTGTACGTAGTACAGGGTGATGTTTTTGCAACCGTGAGGCGCCTAGGAACCAATCACATACCAATTGAAAGGGGCGGGGGGGTCATAGAGTTTCTGACTGTCACCGGAACATGTCTCCAACGACGTCTGAGAGGAGTCGGCGACCCCTGAGCAGAAAGGGATTTGTGTTCTCCACTTCAATAAGAGTGAATCCATCATAACTGTGCAACATGATTTTCGTTGGCAGTGAACCTCAGAGCTCAGAGCATTCGTCGTTGGTTCCACAGCACTGGATGGTCTCCGAAATCCCCCCGAAAGAGCCGTGAGTACAGTGAGAAACCACTTGCTCAATCGAGTATGGGATGAATTTGACTAACACGTTGAGGAGGTTCATATGGAGCGCTTGTAAAATTACACAGTAACCTTTATGCTCACTGAAGCCATCCACAACTTACTGCCTTGTTCTGTAATGATTTACAGGTGAAATAGATCATTTTGAAATCGGATGGATCTTTTTCAATCACCCGTGTAATGTTTGGTCATTCTGAGGTCTTTTCCTGCTGCGCTGATTTTTCCAGATGAAAAAATGCCCTGAAATTTTGTATCTACCTTTTATGAAGCGCTCATGGGAAGAAGACTAAGACACCAATGTATCCATCCAGTTCAAAGGTTGACAATCTGTCATTCAGTGTGACTCAAAGCACTCAAACACTGAGGAACAGCCCGTTCTGCTAAATAGGTCGCTGCTGGTTTACAGAGAGCCTTGGCTCTGCTTGGAGCTTCAAACATTAAACAAATCACAGGAGCAGCCATAATTTCTGATATGAAAGATGCCATTAGTGTTAATATTTTCAAAACTGGTTTTAATAATCCTTTATAGGTCAGTAAAACTCCAAAACGCAGACTTGGTGTGAGAAGGCCTTGTTGGAAATTGAAACCATCCTTTGCTATTGTGAAATGCCCTTTGTTTTATATAATGAAGAGATGAATGTTTATCAGTAGTTTGTCCTGATTGATTGATTTTCAAAATCTTCCCAGCCCTATTTTTTCAGCTACATAAGCTCTGTAGATCTGTAGAGCAACCTTCAGAACTCAAACGCAGCTGGTCAGCTATGTTTGGGATCAGGAAAAGTTGTGTAAACTTCAATTTGTTGGTGAAAGATTTCTTTAACAACTGCTTTCCTTCTCCGCAAATATTCTGTATCAGACATGTCTGGTTAAACGTTTGCTACACTGATGCTGAGCAGTGGGATTTTACCGAGCGCGAGTTGTCGTTTCCTAAAGCAAGATCACCAAAAGTTGAGAGGTACAGATAAACCCATTTAAGTTTATCCCTAGGCTTAAGCAGAATTCCTCTTCATGAGTTGATCATGGGAAAGGACTGGTGATGATGGGCTCTATTTAGAACCGTTTCTGAAGACAGAAGCCTTGAAAGTCTCAACATCCTCAGAAGATGCTTGTCCTTGTTGGCTCTCCGTTTGGCACCATCTGCCCCATTATGCAGAGACGTTCTCAGCCATGAGATTTGCTTTCGTGACTCTCCCACTAGTAGATTACTTCTGTTTGTCTGTTTGGATTGTCTTGATTCACAACAGTCATGCCAGTTACACCCAAAGAGAGGCTTGCTGACTCTCTGTTTATTTACAGAATTTACCGGTGTCATGGATTGTTAAGCAGACCTGGAGGACTGGTCTAGCCTTCATTTAACTCTTTTTCAATCGGAATGCATATTCATCCTTGAGGGAATTATTTTGGGGTTGTTCTGAAAAGTTCAGTACGCTGGGTTTACAGTATGTTGGGACTGCTAGTAAATCTCTTGAGTCATCCTCTCCAAGCCTGAAAATTGTGAACTCATTATGCAAATACACACCCGCTGTTTGGAAAAAAACGGAAAAATGCCGTTTTAAAGGAAGCGGGGATGACTCATCTGGTTGGTGTATCCAACGTGTGTGTGAGGTGGGAAAGGGGATTGCTGATTGCAGGTTCCAATATAACACTTTTGGATGGGCTGGAAAAATCCCCCCTTTATTTTGCTGGGAAATTACAGCCGTGGTTCTTGACAAAACTGGTCCACCATCATTAAGACGGGCCCCCAGGCCCCAGACGCTGTGATTTTGCTCCCTAGTGCTGCGTGCGTAACTTCCCCATTTAGCATCGCACCTCACAAAACCATTAGAAACAGGGCATCGCGATTACTTCTCCCTTCGCCTGCCAATGAAAGCGGCCTCCAGGCTGAGATCGTTGGTGCAACTGCTCGTTTTAGTCTTAAATGATTACCACGAGCCCAATAACATACCCTTCTCCCCCTCGGCAGACGCTAAATTTTTAACTGGAAGGTTACAATTACTAAACGAAGGCAAGTCCCAGGTTTGGGATAAATTCAGGGTTTATTTTTGTAGACTCTCGGACCGTGGCAGCTTGTTTACTCTCCGCTGGGCCTGAGCTCTATTTATACTTCTCCCTTTTTGCAGTGGTCGGTGTGATGGTGGGCCCGCAAGCATTTTCAAAAGCCAAACAAGCAAAATGAAAACAAAAACAAATTGATAGCGAAGGACACCCCTTTGATTGTGAGGATGACATCCTTGGCCAGTAAAAAATGGATTTTTTTTTATTAGGGTAAATATTTACCAACGAGAGATCAGCACAGTCTCTCTGTTAGGCTGCCAGAGTTCAGTGTCATCTGAGCCATTGTTTAGGGAATCGGATGCTCAGTAAACAATCATTCTCTCTGCATCTGCCTGCTGTTTATGTGTGTAAGGACTTGAACTCCTTGAAGTTGGGCCACACAAGCAAAGCTTATTGAGATTGTAAGCAGTCTGTCACAAGATGATGACAAGGCACTTCTTACCACCTTCGTCGTTTTCCTGTCATAAATATGGACTTATGTGCTTATATGTTTAAAAATGAGTGAAAGCCACTATTGTGGTGGATTCGGAAACCTACAGTACACACACTTGGCTAATTGGACTCTATATAGTATTGAAAAAGGGTTCTTTGGTTCTTTTTTCAGTAGTATTGGAACCATTTCAAGCTATATCCAACCATTTTACAAGGGCTTTGTAAAGAAAAATACATAGCTGGTTTTCCATCGTAGAGAAGAACCATTAATGCTTTCCAATGGTTCTTTGTTTTTGGTTTTACATCGAACTGTTGGAGAAACATTTAAGACTTGAAAGTGGAAGACAGGCAAAGTAGAGTTTGGAAGCAACATTCATTCTGTTAAAATAAGCTTTGTTAACATGTCTATTAATCCAGAGCAAAACAATTTGAACATCTAAACATCTGCAGCAATCATTTATATCTAACAGACTCTTCATTAGTTCAGCTCCTGGACATTCTCCTGCCGAGTTTTATTGCAGCGCTAATCGTATCCACCTGATTCTTGCATTCAGATGCTCCTGGAAGGCCTGATGATATGAATCAGACTTTAAAAGAGGGGCACAGAAATAATAAAAATGTAACAATGGTCATTGTTATGAACTGTTATCAACATAGAAGTGTTTCACAATGTAGAAGTAAGCCTACATCAATGCAAACCAATGGAAAGGTTTGGGAAAAAAAACTTTGTTGTCGACCCTGATTTAACCAGTCATTTTGTCCTTTTAACAAAAATCAAACCACCTTGGGAGCCACAACATTTATGTCCAATATACCACATTTGCTTGACCTGCTATGGACTATAAAATATAATATACATGAAACACACTTGCTTTGCTCTGCTTTAAGCTTTAGCGCAGCTATAGTTGTTTATCTTGCATCTCTTACGGGAAACTTTTCCTTAATAGTCGATTAATTTATTGTAAAATGTCTCTCAACGTTCGACTTTTCATGAGGCTGAAGTCGCTTCTCACTCACCAGCTTCTTGTTCGAACTTTCCCTTTCCACCCTAAAAGGTGCAGCAGTTACATTTTGGCGCCTCAGGCACCGTTTAAGGCGTAACGGCAGAATTTGAACAAGAACGAAACGAAAAACTCCTTTAAGCTTTGTGACTTTTTTGTGTTTGACAGTTTCTCGCTGCAGATCGAACGTATCAGGAAACCAGCTGGAGTGATTATAAATGCAAATAAGTCAGTCCAAATTATCGATGTTCAAACAAAAATCATCTCTATGCCTTTTCGTTAGCTAATAGCTAGGTAAGATTGTTGTCTGCGTTGCTCTGTGATCAGCAGAGAAATCAGCAGAGAATTAGCAGGTTATACATTCATTTTAACGTTTACGACCATTTATTGTTATAAACTGTGCTACAAAAAAAAGTATGATTTCATTTTTACCTACAAATCAAATTCTGCTGTGGGGCAACAGGGCAGTAAAAAACTGTATCGATGAAAGAGCTAGGCCGACCCCTGGGTTAAATAGACGGCAGTAAATATATTGGGTACTACTTAAAAGCGTTTTGCTCCAGACCCTTGACCATCACGCAAGTACATGAGATTAATGTCCACGAAGCTCAGTAAACCTAAACACTACCTACAGGCCAAGCTTTTGACCCCTGAGAAGAGTAGTTTTCAGACCCAACACTGCAGCAGGATGCATCCTCATTAGAGTTAAGAACGATGGAAGTGAGCATGAAAAATCTTTCACCGTAGAAAAGTAAGCGAATTTTCACAGTCAAAGCTCAGCACCTGAGTGAGGCTGCATTCTACTAGACAGGCTCATAACAATGTGCCCTGGCATTCATTAATTCATACGAAGATTTGTTTAACAACTTGTAGTTAAAATAATCTGGTATTGATAAAGGAGCTGGGCACAGGCTGATACGGGCGCTCAACCACGAACACTGCATCGAGTTACATCTGCATTGCTGCAACAGGTGGCGTGTTTCTTAAACATGTTTCGCATACAGATACTTAGAGATGGCTCTGGTGCTTTAGATTAACATTGGAAATTCCCTGTAGTAAAACCAAAACAACATATCAGCTGAAAGGAATAGTCATCCTGTCAAATAAATTTACTGTCTGACTTGGACGACTCGAGGACAAACAGCTTTATTAGGTGAAGTGTGTGCTTTGGAATTCCCCCCTATTCCACTATCAATTGTTTATGCCCTGCATCTTTTCTCTGATTGTTTGAAGTGTGTGTTCTATACTTCAGAGAGATTCAAGACAGCTGTCGTCTTCGGCGGAGCTGCTGGTCCATAGAACCTGGCAAACGGCGCCCTCTACTGGTCAGACGATGGCAAGTAGAGTGAAAACGTGGGTTAAGCTTCCTCGCTGTAACTCAGTAGCCATACAGTAATTCTGTAAGGATGAACGATATTTGATTCTGATTTTGATTCGATCCGATACCACAGGTAATATCGCAGTGCCAATGCCGATACTTTTAAAAGTCTTCTTGTGCTCATAAAAAGGGGGAGTAGGGCTGGGCGGTTAATCAAATTTTATTTTAATTATGATTTTGGCTTTCAACTGCTATAAAAAAGGATATCAAATGATAAATGTGACTTATACACTAAATATTAATTATATTTACTTACATTTTTACGTTTATTTTTCATTAGTTTTTTTTTTAATCATACCTAAAGTTCAAGGAAATCCACTGTTAACAAAACAGCATTTTTCCAAAGTCAATTTTCATGTTAAATAATCTCAATACTGACCAAAATTATCATGATTATGATAGTTGCCGTAAACCCTACTATCCACTAAATGTGGACATTTGAAAATTCTTTGCATTAGTATTAAATGAACCAATAAAAAGATTAATCATACTAATAATACGCATCTTCACATGTGTCTGATATCCAGTAGTTCGAGAGGAAGCTGTAAATGAAGAACTTTCAGATGTTTTGAGATGATAAACACAGTTCAAGGCTCTGTATTAGCTGAGGAAGCTGCACAGTATTGAGCGTGAAGTCCAGAATGCCTCGTAATTGAAAAGTGGGGATCGAATCTCCAGACAGAAAACAAAAAGAAAAAAGGCTGTAAATAGATCATCACAGTATAACTAATACTCCTAATTATATTAGTACTAATAATATTAGTACCTTTTGGGGTCTAGTTTAGGATATTTGAATGTATTGTGTAACAAATCCACTCACTGCTCACTTTATTAGATACACTGAGCTCGTATCTACACTCACTGTCCAGTTCATCAGCTCCACTCGCCATAGTGCACCGTCCTTTTCCACATGCAGGACCACTGAGACGGCATTATTTAGGTGATGGATTAGGAGAACCTAATAAAGAGGCGAGTGTGCGCTGCTTAAAGAAAACACTTGCTATCGATGTATTTGTGTAAAGATCCGTTTTTAAAGGAAACCACAGGATCTGAAGATGGTTTCTTCAGTATAGATCCGTCTATCCTGGGTACTCTGATGAACAGCATTTTCACCTGAAATGTCACAGAACTGCTCAAAATTCACTTATTTTCATAATGGGAGCAACTGGGGGCCAATTTTTTGTTCTTTGTCTTTGCGTATGTATTTTTGAGGATGTCTTGGCTTTCTTGTTTAGTTTTCCATCTGTGTGATTTTGCTTTAGAAGTAAATAGACAATCATTTACAGAGGTGTAAAATTCAGGTCCAGAAAGTAAAAGTCCTTCCCAGGATTTTGTTCCAACAGGCCGGCTTCACTAGTTAGATGCACCACCAGCAGAGCTGTCCAGGGCGTTGGAACAAAAACCTGGGAAGGATTTTTACTTTCTGGACCTGAATTTTACACCCCTGATCATTTACTTATCATGGGGCAAAACTTTTCAAACAATAACAATAGTGCAAGGTTCTAGAACAAGACACCGCCTTGGAATTATGAGTTTCTCTCTACGTTCTCGGCACTTTTGAGATTATTGAGCTTCAAAGATTTCGCATTCCAAATAGCAAAACTGTCTCTTTCATACGTGAAAATGACAGACACCCTAAACGTATTCTAAAGGTACAATATCAAAACCCTATCGAATTTCTAATTTGTTTCTTTTTCAAGGAAGCCAAACAGTTTATACTCATAATTTATTTAAAACATAAAATTGGTACATTAGCAGAGAGACTCCATATATCAGAACATTCAATGTAATGCTTAATATGACATTTTATGATGTTTATTTGATTTTTGATTTTGATATTTATGTCTTGTTGTAGGACAAATCATCTTTTTCTCATTCAACTGATTATTGCAGGTTAAGTATAAAGGTCAGTGCTAATATTTTGCCCAGTGCAGAGGTCAGTTTTAGATAGAAACTATTAGTTTAAGTTTCCTTTATATTAGACGGCAACCAGCCACTGTAATAAACCGTCCCAGCAAGTAAGTGTAGCAGGTCGGTCTAAAGGCAGTGTGAGGTTTTGTTTTATACCCGAAATGTGACTCTAATGAGCCAAATGTCTTATTTTGTGAGAAAGAAGACGATAAAAAGATGGACAGATGAATGAAATCAATGTTTATGTTGTAATTAAGAGCCCACCAATTCAAATGTTTACTATTTAATTATCTTTAAGGCCAAATGTTTATAAAATATAAGACAGTAAAACAAATTGATTTATTAAAATAGTTTAGAAAGTAGTTAGAAAAAGTTTTCATGTCTGATAAAGGTTTATAAATTGTTCCTGCATTTACTGAACAGAATGGCGAGACACAAGAAGAGGTGCAACCTGATTGGTCCTCTTGTGAGCAATCGAAGTGCTAATTGGCTTGCAGATGATATAGAACTAAGTTAGAGTTTGACTATAGAAATAGAATCTTTTTGTTTTCTAGATAAAGAGACCAAAAATGCACACACACAAAAAAACATCTCACATAATGTTCAGAAGTTGGCATGAGATAAGAATATGCGAAGAATTCAAATTTGACAATTATATCAGGCAGAACCTTATAATTCTTATAATATAAGGGGACGAAGACAACAATGTTGTCTCTGCTGGATAATGAATCTGAGGCGGGTGTGAGAGTCAGAGTCACATTTGGTCTGATGCAGACAGCGAGGATGCTCTCAGCGTCAGACAGAGGCCATGAGTTGAGAGCAGATGTGTCCACTAGGTGGAGCCATGTATCTTTACATTCCTGTCCCACTGTAATTTCAACTCATTGACTCCCATTCAAATGTTTAGAATCACTGTTTTCAATATTATAAAGCCAAATAAAGCTGTAGATGCAGCTGTATGCGAAAGTTTGACGCCCCTGCTCGAATGGCGTTTGTTGTTGATGTTAACACGTCCTCTGTGATGAACACACAGCTGCACATTTTAATGCACAATTGCTGTTTATTGGCTGAATTTAACATATTGGGGAAAAAGATTAAAAGATGTTTAACTCGGCCAATAAATAGAAAGTCTGTTGTAGCTTGAATCCGACTGTAAATATATAAAATTATATAAAATACAATCTAGTTTAGTGAGAAGATCGAAAACCATAACTAAAGATATTTTTGATGCGTCCAAATGATGAAGAGCTGAAGAAAAATCTGTAATAACTGAGAAATCTGTACAACATCGAGACTAAAGATAACATTAACATCCACAATGCCTCGAATTTGAGAAGTGGTGATGAAATATTGAGACAGATGATTTGACAAAAATGACTGTAAATGGATTGGATTATTATTTTATTACTATCATTTCTTGATGTTCTTAACATTCCTGAAAGGCTAAATAAAGCATCTAAAATACCAGCTACTTTACAGTAATTACTATTAATTATTAATTACAGTCTGTTAATTAATTATTCATTACAGACTGTAGTCCATCTGTTTCTCTGTGTTATTTATTAGCCATTCATTGGCGGTCAGGACCTCCACAGGACCACCACAGAGCACAGCACAGCACTGCAGTAACGCTGACATGGTGGTGGTGGGTTAATGTGTGTTGTACTGGTATGACTGGACACAGCAGTCCTGCTGGAGTTTTTAAACACTCACTGTCCACTCACTGTCCACTCTACTAGACACATCTATTTTGGCTCATCTTATGGATGTAAATTTAGAGATGATAGCTCATCTGTCGCTGCACAGTTGACAGTGTTAGTCGTCCTCTGGTCCTTCATCAGCAGTTGGTCTCTGACCACAGGATGGAGATTTTATTCTCCCAGCAGAAGTGAAGGGTTTAAAATGAATGGTTTGGTGAAAAATCAGATTTTGACACTTTTTCCTTTATCCCGGATTTTGTCAATCAGCCAAGACATTTTTGCCTCTATAGTTTAGCGCTCTTGCTATGAGGCTGATGTTGCTAACCAGCACTAAAAGTCAATAGTCACCCAAATCCTTTCTGTAAATACATCTCCCAAACTTCTCTCAACCTACTTAAAACACATAAAGCTCTTCATTAAGGTCAAGCAGACTTTCTGGTATGAGACTTACTGTAAATTGTATAAATGAACAGCAGGCAGCAGTTTTGTGTGCACACGTCACGCAGACATATGGAAGCCATGGGTTATGTTTGTTATTTCTGCTAAAAACAACAGATATCGCAAACACAATCTATATGTCCACATGTCGTATGTGTACGCAACGGGGGTTGGATTCTGCACAAAACTGTAGGATAAAATGTCATATTTTACAATGTATATTATATTAAAATATATATTTTTTATAATTCCCAGTATGTATTCCCTGCAATTTCCCCCTGGGATCAATAAAGGAATCTGAATCTGAATCTGAATCTGAATCTATACTGTATACTTGCTCTAAGCAAAGTCTGGACAACCTTTGAGGAGGTTGAGAAACGTTTTGGGGATGTATTTACCATAAAGATCTGGGTGACTATTGACTTCTAGTGTTTATTAGCCTCTTTGCTCCAATAATAAACTAAAGAAGCAAATTTAGTAAAGTACAGTGTAGTAAAGTACTATAGTCTGTAATTGTAGAAATACAAAGTGCGCCTATGTGAGTAGAGCTGATAAAATGGACAGTGAGTGTAGATACAAGGTAAGTGTACTTAATAAGGCAACCGGTATATAGTTAAATAGAAATATAGGTTAAATATAAATATAAGTGTGCAATACAAATTTTCACGATAGCATGGGTAATTGCTATTTTTCTTGAAACAAATATGAAAGGACTGTTTCTGTGTCTTTCTTTGCTTGTCTCAGTGGTCAACCATCCCTGCTCCACTGATCTTCTTGGGAATCATGGGAAGCGCAGAGATTCTAAAATAATTCTGTGGGTGAAAAGTATCCACCCATGAGACGTAGCATCTTAAGTGGCTGCTGAGGTGAACGAATGCTATGTAAGTCTGACCTCTGGCTTCCCCTGCGGAGGGTCTCGGATAGTAGTTATCATCTAGTCCACATTAAAGTTACTAGTGTAAGAGAAAATAATAATATGCTGTATAGAAACACTGCAGTACAGACAAAGAGCTCAGCTGGCCACTTGCTTCTTCACAAACTCCTGAAAGATGTGGTGAAATGCTTCACTTCTCAGAACCCAGGTGGGGATGGCCTGAATGACCCAACCCTGCAGGATAAAGTAACCAGCTCAGGTCAGGCATGTCTCCACTTGTACATGTGAGATGAGAAGGCTACACAGTGTTATGTCTTATAACATTACCAGAACTGCATGTCTGATGCTGCCATACGTTTGTTCTCCTGCTTTCAGATACATCAGCGAGCTCCTCACAAACTCCTCAGCTGTGAATACAAAGAAGCCTGCTTTCTGATTGCCCATCATTGCTGTGGAGACCCCAAAAGGAGACACTGTCTAAGGGAAAGATCATTTCTTGATGAGAATTTCTGCAGTATACACTTAATAACTTAATAATTAACAACGTCTTTGACTTCTTTGTGGATACATGTAGGTAAAATTAAAAAATAGCATCCAGGAATGGTTAAATCTACCTGAAAAAGAATTCCATTGGATTTGTATTCGGCTTGGAGACCCTGTGAGAACCTCTCAAGAAAAATCTGAGGGAGATGAAGTCAGATGTCAGGTACAGGTTATACAGGAGATGACAAACAGAAACTCTGTAAAAAGTCAAAGAAATGTTTTGTTTCCTCACAGAAAGACGAATACGCTGCCTGATGCCTGAGACTTTGTTTTGGAATAGTTTTGATATGAGGTTTTGGCCTAAAAACCCCATTCATGGTAGAGAGGTAGATACAGGTCTAGTCAGACACATGTAGTTTTACTGGTCGTCTGTAGACACTTAATGAGATGTCTGCAGCGTGTAAAACCTCTAGAAGCTCCGTTACATAAAGTTTTTACATGAGAATATAATGTCTGACTGTTTCATAATGTTTTTTTAAAAAAAAATGATGTTGGCGATGTTGTAAAGCAAAACAGTCCAGAAAAAAAAAAAATTTCCAGATTCATCACATAAAGGAATCACTTTTGGTTCCTTAAGAACCTTAAAACGGATTGTTCTTCAAAGACCCATTTTCATAATTGGGATAGAAGAGTGTGAAGAACCTTTTAAAGTTTTAAGTTTAACCCCTTAAACTCCCAGGTTTTCTACATCCTAAGGCTTATTATTCAGCAACTACAGGGACTTCAATGCAAACTGGCTGAGCTATTCTCAGGTTATAGAAGTGTGCAATTGAAAAGGGCCCTGGCCTGTTAAAGGGTTAAAGAACCTCCATGTAATATAAAGGTTCCATCAAACACAAGAACTATTTCGGTACCTTTCTTTTATTTTAAGAGTGTGCAGTGAATGAAGGAGTAAGTGTGTTTTTCTTTATTTCCCTGCAGTGAACTAGTTGTATTTACTTTCTAATTCCTAATTCAAGTCGCACTGAACTCATTCATGAAGGCCATACAGACACACTGAGAAAGGAAACCTTACTTCCATAACCATAATAAAGAAAAACATATATCATTTAGTCAGAGACAGGTTTATAAAAACAAATGGGTCGAGGAGAATTGCGCTGATTTCTGAAAGTGCCGCCTCATTAAGTGATTAAGGTGGAAATTGAGGTCATTCAGAGTTGTTTGATGTGGTTTGATTCTAGAAGTGTTCAGAACTGTTGACAGTGGTGGTGATAGGAACCAGACGTCGGAAGAGTTTCATTCCTTTGAAATGGTTATGAATACACTGCCTGATGTCTGACACATTGTTTTCTGATAGTTCTGAGAAGGATTTGGTCTATAAGGTTCTACTAATTGTGGAGGGGTGCATAACCCTATTCGCATGATATATGCAGGGTGCTGTAGGGCAAGTATTAGTCAGTATTTTTCACTAATTTTTGTCACTATTTTATTTTTTATTATTTTTTTTTTTTACCATTATCATTAGAAACTATGAGGACATGTAGGCTCACTGGTGGTTTTGGACAGTAAATAAAATGGCTATATTTGCATTGCAGACGTTCAGACCCCGGGGTTCCCATCACCACCACTGTAAGTTTTTCCACAATCAATTATTTCGTCAAACCACCCTGAATGACTTTGTTTACATCTCAACCACTGAATTATGCAGAAATTTTGAAAATCTGGTGGAATTTTAACATCTCAACACGGTTTGAAGCAACTAGCTACGTCAGTGCAAAATAAATAAGCACTTCAACTTCAACTATAATTTGAAGTAAGAGGCAAATTATGTACATTCAATTGTTCAGCAAGCCCTATTGATACTGTACCTTCGTAGCTATGTATAGAGTGTATATGGGAAAGGGGATTTTTGCCATGCCGGAGCTCACGGTCAGAATGATGCCCCGTCCCCTGAGGAAACAGACATAATGGAGCTGTCACTGCTGGAGTACAAGCAGAAATCAAAAAATGGAAAACCTGTTACTGCTTGGAATTTCTAACCTTTCCACCATTCCAGGCAGGACGATGTGACACATCTGCATCAAAGGAATCATGCAAGTGTGTCATGTGCACAAAAACCGGCAATGCAAAGTTTCCGAATGTGAACTAAAGATGTCGCGCAAACAAAAGTAGTGTGCCTGTTCAAGCTCTACTTACACACTAGAGACTTTTGTTTGGACATAAAGTTCTGTAGAAGCTTATGTCTTCTCACCTTGACCGCTGTTTTGACGTTGCAGTTGATTACTTGATGCATTTTCTATGAGAGAATAACACAATTCAGGAATATTAAAGCAATTCTTTTAATTTTATGTCAAGCTCATTTTAATTTTATGCCACTGCTGGGCTGCTAAGGCATTTGGTCTATAAGAAAAATTGTTAAAAATTTAAAATGCAACACAGAGTAGCAAAAACAGTACAGTTTTGATTTTCTCCTCTCTCTCAAAGATGAAAGCTTTAATTTATGTGACGGGGGCAGTTTTGGTGGTCAACCAGGTCTTTATCTTGTAATGCATTACAATTATTAATACAACATTATTACTACAACATTAATACAATTCAGTTTTTGTTTTTCCATTTGTTTTCCTTCAACTTTCCTCTTTTTTATGCAAGTGGATTCTGTCATGTCTATTCTCATCAGAAATATCTGATGTAGTCATTTTAGAAGTACAGCTAATGTGTGTTTGGGTAATTGATTATGTCTTTTAACATTAATGTCTTTGAAGGGGATCATAATGCCAGTCAGAGTTTTGGGAAAAAGGTTTTGTTGGGTTGAGCTGTAACTGGTTGGTATCAAGATAAACTTTTGATGATATTATGCACCGAAGAGGGTGAAATATATAAAATCCTTGCAGTCGCTTGTTGAGGAACATTTGTTCTTAGACTGTTGGATTATTTGCACATACACATTTTTGGCAAAGTGGTGACCCTCGAACCATCCCTGCTCAACGGACTAGGTCTTTTACTAGATGCTCCCTTAATATCTAAGCATGACTGCATCACCTGTTTATTTCACAGTGTTCCTAGTCTTAAACTGTCTCTGCCCCAACTTTTTTGCAACCTGTTGCAGGCATCAATTTCAGAATGAGTGCAAAAGGTGAAATATGTTGTCCTTGTACTGTTTCTGTTTAAATCCAGGTCAAAGTGGATTTGCAAATCACTGCTTTCTGTTTTAATTTGCATTTAAATACTACTCCACGTTTTTGGAATTGAAGTTTGAAGGAAAAAAAAAAACGAAAAGCAAGAAAATATCTAGTGGATCATAAATGGGTTCTCTTCTCTCATAACATACATATCAGTTTTGTAGTGATTACTGAACACTTAATATAACACATAACACAGTGAATAATAAGTCTTACAAATACGTCTAGATTTTAAGGATTTAACATATCAGTGTATATATGGTGAAAGTAATTTCTATATTCATAAAGACCTCTCACCTCTTCCAGGTGATCTGTTTCAAGTAGTTTGCAGGGTATAAAAGCTGGCTGCATGCCCACGTTGTTAACTGTAAGGTGTGAGATCAATGATTAGATTGACTGAGATAGACACGACATCAATGAATTCCCTATTTAGTTCCTGAAGACCCCCTTAGTCCAGATGTGCTGGGAGCTGGCGCAGAGCAAAAATGTAGATCGCCTGGATGTGTCAAAGGCCTGGCCTAAGAAACACTGGATTGGATCATATAAAGTCATTTATATAAGAGCTTTACGAGCATGCATGTCCAACTAGGTGAGATTTTGAGCCAACCAACCTAGAATGGCCACATCCAAACCCTGAATGTTCTCTTTGATGACCCCAAAAACATCATCTTTGGTGAAGTCAGCGGCAATAGTTATGGCCTTTACCCCCGTTGTATCCTCTGCTGGGAAAAAGAAAAGCGTGAGCTCAAAGATCACAGGAGTAGAGATGCTGATGTAGAGGATGAAGCACTGCACCTATCTCCCTCGCCAGTCTGTCCAACTTCTCTTTAGACCTGCTGATGATCACCACGTTCAGCCCACGCCTCGCTAACTGCAAAGAACAGTCAAGACATTTACATTTGACCTCAGAAGGAAATGTATTAGTAAAATAAATTGTAAAGCACTTAATCCCTTAAACTGCAGACTTGTTTTTCCGTTATTTAAACAAACGAGTGCTTGCCTTTGATCCCATGCACATTTTTACTATTGTGTACGCTTAAAGGGGAATTTCTTCTTTAAAAACTTTCCATAATTAAACGGTTGAGATGTAAACAAAGTCATTTATAATGGGTTGGTTTGCTCAGTTCTAGAGAAGCTTACCCAGTCAAAGCTGTTCACAGTGGTGCTTGAAGGAACCAGACGTCTGAAATGTTTAAAGCCGTTAAAAACGACATCACAGAAAGTTACTGCATTCCATGGTTGCTGCCTGATGTCTGAGACATGTTTTACAAAAGGTGTTAGGTAAGGATTTGGCCTAAAATATATGTTTTTAAAAGGCATTCATGGTGGAGGGAAATATGGTTTTAAAGGAAACATATTTTCCCATATTTAGCATTCCTGTTAAGTGGTTAAGCGATACTATTTTGATCCCACAAACGGGGAAATTCCACCTCCGCATTTAACCATCCGTGAAGTGAAACACCACATACACACTAGTGAACACACGCACTAGGGGGCAGTGAGCACACTTGCCCGGAGCGGTGGGCGGCCCTATCCACGGCACCCGGGGAGCAGTTGGGGGTTAGGTGTCTTGCTCAAGGACACCTCAGTCATGGACTGTCGGCCCTGGGGATCGAACCGGCGACCTTCTGGTCACAGGGCCAGATCCCTAACCTCCAGCCCCAAAGATGTGAAGTTGGCAACTTTATCTACAATGATTCATTTCACATCAAACCACTCTAAATTGTAAATCAGTTTATCTTAAAATGAGTAAAGTATTTTGGACTTATATGTAATAGTCATACTAACTCGGGGAGTTCTGCCTCAGTAGCTTAAACTGCTTTTACATCTTAATACCACTCTGGATCCTGTCACCCAATGAACCCTTTCAACACCACCATCGCCCTGATAGACCTGTTTGTACTGTATACAGTGTTACTGATTGAGGTGGTTTGAAGGTATTAAATCAGCCTTACACTATATTGTGGTAGAGAACTAACTGTGGTCAGACTGTCACAGGAGAATTTAAAGGGTATTCGGTTGGAAGGAGAAGGGTCTTCAGAGAGGGACCTCCCCACAACATTCAGTTATTCCATAACTCCATTAAGATGTAGATTTAAATGCACATTAATAAACCTCTCTGTAAAGGCGCCGGCCTATTCAGCCTATTAAGCTCATTTAGCCCCCATTTAACACCCATAATTTCATGAAACACCTGTAATTTGTTGAAGAGCACAGTTTTACAGTAATGGGGTTGAGGAATAGACACAAGTTTAAACCGAACACGTTAGATTAATGGAAAGATTTTCAAATATATATTTTACAGATATCAGCATAACCACTGTTATGTGCTCAGAACAACTTTTAAATGTCTCATTGCTGGTACGGGTACAGAGATATTAGTCTTCGTGTCACTTTGTACTGGGCCTACAGGTCTTTGCAGTTTAAGGGGTTTATTCTTACTGAACGACGGAACTCTCTTTACCTCCTGCGCATAAGCTTTTCCTATTCCATCAGATGCACCTGTGATCACTGCAATGCAGAAAACACTCAGGATTATCAGCTGCCACCAAATGTATCAGTTAATAAATGTCCTACATGACTGTAATGTGTTTATGAAAGACTGTGTTGTACTGGCAGGTGATGATGTCAGTCATGTTAACAGTAACAATGCTTGTTTATGGATGTGTGATAGTTTAAGAACTTGTGACGACTGTTTCAAAAGGAAGCTCCTTCAAAGTTGAGTGTTTCAGCAGATAAGCAGTTTTCCCACCATTTCTGCTGACTCTCTCTCTCTCTCTCTCTCTCTCTCTCACACACACACACACACGGGCGCTTGCTTGTGTGTGTGTGTGTGTGTGTGTGTGTGTGTGTGTGTGTGTGTGTGTGTGTGTGCGCGTGCATTTGTTTTAACAATGTGTTCTTGAAGAGACAGCTTGTGCCCAGATTTGATAAAGGGTCAGGGAGCACGAGTGTACAGAGCGCTGCATTCCTTTGAAATATCTCCCATCTCGTCAAACCGGAAATTCTCTAAACCACCAAGAACATCAGAAAGATACAATAGTGATCTGGCACTGAGCTGCTACTACACATGCAAATATACATTTCAGCAAGGATGCAACTCGGCTCATCTGCTCAGTACATAATGTAAATATAAAAAGACATCTGAACATGTTAAATATGCCTCTAATCCACCTGCAAGGAAAAAAACGACTGCAGTGCATCTGAAAATGTAAACAGAACGACAAAACGTGTTTTCACAGTTTTACACTGTGAAGAAGCCAAAAATGCCAAATGCATCTGAGAGTGTAAAAAATGGCTGCAGTGCATCTAAAAGTGTCAAAATGACTGTGATAAATTGTAAAATGTAAAGAAATTACAGTAATGTCAAAAAATCTACAGAGAATTCACCGTGCTGTTTTAGGACACTGGGCCATACTGCAGTGTTCAATATCATCATCATCGGCAATTTCCCTCTGGGATCAGTAAAGGACTCTGATCCTAATTCTGATTCTGATTCTGATTCGGCATGTTCTCGCACTTGTTTTTGCCCGAGTCCCGTCACGGTGGCCTGTTTTTTTGATGTAATGCCTCGGAGAGAGGTGAGGGGAAGAAAAACAGGTGTGTGGCGTCTAAATAGGCAGGCAGAAGAAAACATCACAAGATGACAGGGCGTCCAGACTGGTGTGTGAATAGCCATTCATACGTGCCAAATAGGGCTTTTCATAGTGAAAGAACAAGCTGCTTGTACAATGAGAAACAAGGTTATGTTAATTTCACATTATAAGAGCTTAAGAAAAAAAAAAAAAAAAACCTAAACCTTTTCAAACTGAAGGACAAGGAAATCAGTAATAATACACGCTGGAACACAGCGTCCTAATTGCCATTTTCCTCCGCCAATAGCATTTCTGGAATGGATGCCTGGGAACGAGGAGATCAAGTGAAAGAAGGCTCCAATACTGAAACCCAACTCGGAGCTTGGAATGCCACACCAGAGGAGGAACTTCGTCTTTGGAAATAGTGCAAAGTGCAACTCAGGAATGAGATTATAACCTCTCTGTGAATGACAGCTTCAACACACTTCATTGCCTGACCATAGTTAGTGGAAGAGAAACTAAGAGTTCTGAGAGGACAGAACAGACAGAGCCATGCAAGGTCATGTGAGGTGACTGTTAGTGCTTGGACACTGCTCACATTATATACTATATTATTATATATTGTGCAATTTAGTTGAATCGTTTCTTCTGTCTCTAGTTTCCAGTTGCTATCAGTGTAAAGATCTTGGAGTGTCCCTGCTGGTAAGACATTCATGTTATTTGTTTGCCACTTTCTTTTAACCCATGCTGGACTTTCCCCTGTCATATCCTAATTGGGTTCACTATAAAAAGCAATCAAGTTTCTTCAGCACACTCAATTGTAAGAGACCCATACATGCAGAACAGACTCCTACTTGAGAAAACGTGGCACCAGAATGCCAAAAAAAAAAAAACAACAACAACATTAAAAACACCACATAACCCCGATGTTTAGTCTTGCCTAGTCAATTTTTAATGAGGAAACAAAATGCATGGTTGTCTCACCTGCCCATTTTCCCATTGAGGTAAAAAAGTTCTCAGGAAGCGGGTACCAGACCCTCGGGAAAAGCAGCATCAGCATATGTACCAGCTTTGCGCAGTAGAACAGGACCACACAGGCCCCTACCAGGGTGAAGATGAGCTCTGTCAGAGCCATGCCAAAGACAAGAGCCTCGTTCAAGACCGGAGTGGAGTGTGTCCTCTTAACAGCTAACCTAGTTCCTCTCTCAGTGTTCCCACTGCCTTCCTGTTCCCACTGTGTTCCTTGGGCTCTGGCCACAAAGCCTCCACCACACTCACGCTCCTCCTGACTGACAGCAGCCTCACCCAATCAGGCCGCACCCCAACCAGTCTGAAGCTGGCAAGTTTCATGTTACTAATTGTTTTGAGACGTGAGAATATGGTGTTTTCTTCATGAAATTCAGAGTCTGCTTTGAACGTTACCAAAGGAAGAAAGTGGATATGTGTTTGTTCACAAAGGAAATCTAATGGTTTGTCCTCTACACAGGCAATATAACACAATATAGAGGCTAATGTAAAAATGTGTCTCATTCCTTGCACGTGATTCTTAAAATCAAGGTACAGACTGTGTGCTGACTGCTGCAAGCAGTGTGTCAAAACTGTTATTCCTCATTTTATTTGTGTACGCGTCCTTGCTTTCCTGTCCTTGCGAGGATGCAATGTCCCCACATAACATGCGCATAGGCATCCCAAAACACTGATCCTTTGGCCTCATGGGACGGTTTGCAGGTCACGACAAAGTAATAGCTTTCTTTCCAACTAAACAAATCACTTTTATTTCAAAAGGCAAAGCGGCCAAAATCTCACATTTGGGTCACTGAGGTTAGGCAGGGGGGACAGGCTTATAGTTCAGGCCTAACATGTTGAACTCTAACAGCCAGACTAATATTCCCCACTCTCACATTTACACAGCAGGAATAGAATAACTAACAGCAGAAAGGCTTCATAGCTTAGCTGTGTGTTTGGAGCGATTCTGGTGCTCATGAATGGAAATGGAAACATGTTTTCCTCGGTTGCCCACAGATATCTCACAGTGAAGGTCTGTCACTTATTTAATCAACGTATTATCACCATAAATATTTTATCTTTTTCCTGATTGTAGGTCACTGAAACGTGTTTGTTTTCTTTCTCTTTCTACTGGGTGGAATACACAGAGATAAACAATCAGACAAACATAATCGCATGTGGGTCAAGGGGCTTTTTTTGAGAAGAGCCAGAACGACCAGTTTAAAGTCACAATGCATCTTGGTTTTCTTGCGCCGTGTGAATATAAGGGCTTTCACAGTGTTACTGAGAAATAACTTAAAGCTGTTAAAGATTATTAAAATGTCTGAAGCTGCACTTTTCTGCAGATCCAATCCTCGAGGACTGTGGGTGTTATAGTCAGGGCATGATTTGAGGACACACGCATGGGCTGCCACCCTCTTTTACATCCTCTGCTATTCTATTCATAGATTAAAAAATAAGCCGTTGTACAAACTTTACATTACATTAAGCCACACATTTCCAGTCGATCAATTAGAGTCAGCAAACAGCCCTGCGCAGTCAGAGAACCCCTTTGGTTTAATGTCCAGCCAACAGCATCATGTACAAGTAAGTTATTAATCAGAAACAAAGCAGGAAACATATTTAACAAATTTGTCCACTCTACTTTTTTGCACCCTAATGCCACTTTAACTCTTCTATCCTTGCAATCTTAACACCAAAACTATGGATTCACACTTCACTCTACCATAGTGCACTCTATCACTAATACACCACATAAACCTATATCTAATTAATGCGCAACATCTGCTGCTGACAGAATGGTACAAGTGCAATACAAGTTCTGTGCAATATCTATAATCATTACTGTGCGATTTCCAGTCATTACCTGCTCAGAAATGTGCAATATCCATACACCTGCATGTGTAAACTGTACATTTGTATAGTTTCTTAGTTCTATTTTTTATACTTTTCTGCTAACAGACTTCTTGTTTATTTATTTATTTCTATAGTATATCTTATATTTAGTATTTTGTATGATGCACATCTTTGTCTTTGTATTCTGCTGTAACAATGTAAATTTCCCCCAGAGGGATAAGAAAAGTACACGGCTCAAAAAAATAAAGGGAACACTCAAATAACACATCCTAGATCTGAATGAATGAAATATTCTCATTGAATACTTTGTTCTGTACAAAGTTGAATGTGCTGACAACAAAATCACAAAAATCATCAATGGAAATCAAATATATTAACCAGTGGAGGCCTGGATTTGGAGTCACACACAAAATTAAAGTGGAAAAACACACGACAGGCTGATCCAACTTTGATGTGATGTCCTTAAAACAAGTCAAAATGAGGCTCAGTGTTGTGTGTGTGGCCTCCACGTGCCTGTATGACCTCCCTACAATGCCTGGGCAGCTCCTGATGAGGTGGCGGATGGTCTCCTGAGGGATCTCCTCCCAGACCTGGACTAAAGCATCCGCCAACTCCTGGACAGTCTGTGGTGCAACTGTTGGTGGATGGAGCGAGACATGATGTCCCAGATGTGCTCAATTGGATTCAGGTCTGGGGAACGGGCGGGCCGGTCCATAGCTTCAATGCCTTCATCTTGCAGGAACTGCTGACACACTCCAGCCACATGAGGTCTAGCATTGTCCTGCATTAGGAGAAGCCCAGGGCCAACCACACCAGCATATGGTCTCACAAGGGGTCTGAGGATCTCATCTTGGTACCTAATGGCAGTCAGGCTACCTCTGGTGAGCACATGGAGGGCTGTGCGGCCCTCCAAAGAAATGCCACCCCACATCATTACTGACCCACTGCCAAACCGGTCATGCTGAAGGATGTTGCAGGCAGCAGATCGCTCTCCACGGCGTCTCCAGACTCTGTCACATCTGTCACATGTGAACCTGCTTTCATCTGTGAAGATCACAGGGCGCCAGTGGCCAATTTGCCAATCCTGGTGTTCTCTGGCAAATGCCAAGCGTCCTGCATGGTGTTGGGCTGTGAGCACAGCCCCCATCTGTGGACGTCGGGCCCTCATACCATCCTCATGGAGTCGGTTTCTAACCGTTTGTGCAGACACATGCACATTTGTGGCCTGCTGGAGGTCATTCTGCAGGGCTCTGTCAGTGCTCCTCCTGTTCCTCCTTGCACAAAGGCGGAGGTAGCGGTTCTGCTGCTGGGTTGTTGCCCTCCTACGGCCTCCTCCACGTCTCCTGGTGTACTGGCCTGTCTCCTGGTAGCGCCTCCAGCCTCTGGACACTACGCTGACAGACACTGCAAACCTTCTTGCCACAGCTCGCATTTATGTGCCATCCTGGATGAGCTGCGCTACCTGAGCCACTTGGGTGGGTTGTAGAGTCCCTCTCCTGCTACCACGAGTGTGAAAGCACCACCAACATTCAAAAGTGACCAAAACATCAGCCAGAAAGCAGAAAGGTGCTGAGAAGTGGTCTGTGGTCCCACCTGCAGAACCACTCCTTTACTGAGTGTGTCTTGCTAATTGCCAATAACTTCCACCTGTTGTCTGTTCCATTTGCACAACAGCTGTGAAATCGATTGTCAGTGTTGCTTCCTAAGTGGACAGTTTGATTTCACAGAAGTTTGATTTACTTGGAGTTATATTGTGTTGTTTAAGTGTTCCCTTTATTTTTTTGAGCAGTGTATATCTTATCTTATCTTAAAAGCTGTTCGGAAAGCTGTCACTGACCCTTCAAAGAAACGCAATGGCTTCGTTTGCACTGCAGGGCAAATCCGATTTGATTCTCACATCTAATTTTCAGGCTCACAGGAATATGCTAGCTTGGGAGGAGCAGGCAAAACTTATCATCTGCATAGATATTGATGGGTTCTGTTATTTAACATCTAACTAACAAAACGATCGTGCAATGTGAATTCAAATTGAATCAGATTTTAAATCACATACAAATATAGCTTGAGTTTTGCAAAAAGGTCATACTTAGTGTGGCTTTTTGCTGGTCAGACTGCAGAAAATCTGTCCTGCTCAAATTGCATATGGCAAAAAATTGGATTTGAGCAGCCTGTTTGAGCAAAGCCTAACATTCACACACCTTAGCCTTGCTAATTTCTTTCTCATGTCCATTTAAAATGGCCAAAGGACATAATTCTGAGCTGATGAGTTATAAAATTATCCACTTGCATAAGGAAGAGAAAGTTAATAAATATAACATGCGCATAGGCATCCCAAAACACTGATCCTTTGGCCTCATGGGGACGGTTTGCAGGTCACGACAAAGTAATAGCTTTCTTTCCAACTAAACAAATCACTTTTATTTCAAAAGGCAAAGCGGCCAAAATCTCACATTTGGGTCACTGAGGTTAGGCAGGGGGGACAGGCTTATAGTTCAGGCCTAACATGTTGAACTCTAACAGCCAGACTAATATTCCCCACTCTCACATTTACACAGCAGGAATAGAATAACTAACAGCAGAAAGGCTTCATAGCTTACCTGTGTGTCTGGAGCGATTCTGGTGCTCATGAATGGAAATGGAAACATGTTTTCCATGATTAGTTATAAAATTATCCACTTGCATAAGGAAGAGAAAGTTATGCAAGAGTTTCCAAAATCGAAAGAATTTGTAAAAAACGATTAAGAAACACAGAGAAATGGTCCTTTTAACAAATGTGTAAAACCTGGTAGACCACCAAAAGTGTCACCATCAGATAACCAGTACTTAAAGCTTTCATCTTTGAGAGAGAGGAAAAAATCGAGCTCCACTTTAGACCTGAAAAAATCCACAGGTGTCCCACATCTGTCCTTCCACTGTGAGAAGACAACTCAATGCTATTAGTCTGTCAAGCTGCTGTCAACAAGCTATTACTAAGAAAAGGATAAAGACCAAAAAGCAGACAATTTGCACTAGAACACCAAATCTGAACATCTGACAAATGGAGTGAAATTCTATGGTCTGAATTTAAATCTGTAATCGGAATGACTTGGATCATAAGATTTGAGGAATGAATTCCTGCACTTTTCTTTAAAATTTTGAAAGCGTGTCCCTCGATCAGAAAGAAAAACAGTGGACACATTAAATACTGGAAATTATTATAGGATGAAATTTAATTACTACTTTTTTTTGGTGAAATTTCTGCCCTGCTGGATCTGCCCCTGTCAAATGTATGTGTTGTTACTGTTAAATGGCAGCATTTAGTAGCAACAACAAGAGGTAAATTGCCTTTGAATGGCTTCTGCTAGAAAGAGCCCGGATTGCCTCTTTTTAACTGTGGTAGGACTGATATGGGAAAGATTACCAGGGAAAAGATGGCATGATGATGAAGATTGCAAAACTTCATCACTGAAAACAGAAGGGAGGGATGGGAATTTATAAGGCATTAGTTTATAAGGAGTAAGGTTCTCAGGCAGGGTCCTCCTCCAAAATTTGCATTAATCCATAACTCCATTTAACTTTGATTTCAGGCTGACTTCAGGTACACCTACAGGTCATAACCAACCCCTAATTTCCCCACTACCCTTTAAATGTTTGAGCCACGGGATATAGTCCAGTCTGAGGTGAGTTATATACCTAATAAAGGTACAGTTTTAGAAAGTGATTAACTGGCCAATCTCCCTGTTGCTCATGGCCTGGCACTCTTTGAATGCCACCTGCTCTAACAAAGCTTGATGTGTATCCCAGACAACACTCACTCATGGATGGCATTCCCAAAAGTTACCCGTTAACCTGGCCTTTTGCAGCGGGACCACAGCAGTATGTCACCCCTGGGTCATGAACCCATCTACTTTCCTGCAGAGTTAAGGTCCAACACACATCTATCATGACCCACCTTCACCTAACACTAGTGCACCTGATCCAGCCAATAAAGGGCTTCTGAAGATGGTAATAATGGCGTGGCAGATTATGGTCAGAACTAAAGTTCACAGGAAGTTAGATCTCCAAGACCAGGGTTGTTGACCACTGCTGTAGGATGTGTTGGTGGGAGGCACTCGGATAGACAAAGAAGGTAAAGATTATCTATTTTTCAGAAAGCTAATAGGCTGATCAAAAAATATCGAGTCTTAAGCCTTTTTTTCAGTTTCAATTCATGCAATAATACACGACTTCCACATTTCTCTATGATAACGCAGGCCTTTCTAGTATAGCGGGTCTCAATCTGGTCCTGAAGTGCCATATGTTGGTGTTTTTTCCTGCTGTAGCACAAAAAGGATTCAACTAACCAGTTAATCAAACAGCGCTTCCTGAGATGAAGTGGGTGTGGGTGCAGGAAAGGCAGGGCAAAGGCTACTCTGAGGTTGGGAATAACTGTTCTAAGAGGATAGAAGTGTAGTATCCTACTATGTACACCAGGGGTCTCAAAGGCTCCTCCTGGAACTCCACTGTCCCAGCACTGTATAATCCCAACCCTATCTAACATATCTGGTTCAAATACTTAGATCATGAACATGTTTGGGTGAATCACCTGTGTTAAAGCCATAACCTGCAGTGTATACACCTCTAAGGGCAGGCATGGGTAGCCTTGACATCCACAACCCACAAGCCACCTTTACTGCGTTTTGTCGCCCTCTTGTGAGGACAATGTGTCATTGTTCAACTACAAAGTGATTCCTGAAGAACAGCACTCTTTAATGTGCAACAATCATAAAAGTGTTCCCAGTATTTACGGCATGAGCTCATCCCTAAAGCACTTCTTCCCTTTACAAGAAAACAGATAAGAAGTAATACAAATAAATCCAAACTGATTTGTTGTTAAACAAGCTATTTGGTCTCTTTGCCTGGAGGTGGGCCGGAGGGAAAAGGCCACTTTATTTTTTCATTTTACGGATTTAGCCGAGACAGGATGCAATACAAGTAGACTTTGAGACATTTGATGTGTTTTTGCACTGAGATCTGGATGGAACATCAAAAAACATATTACTGTTGCATAAAACGTTTTTCAACATAACACAATCTGTTTTGTTATTTTCTGGTGTGTCAGTCTTGGAAAAATATTTATGTGTCTAAATGGGTTCATTCCAGGTCAAAAAGGTTCAGTCATCTATAATTTTCTCCCTTAAGAATGTAATGGTATACAGTACAGGGTGCAAACCTGAGTGTTACTCAATTTGACACCACGCTTTGGCTTTAGACCAAATGTCAGGTATGTTGCAGCATGCAGAGCCTTGCACAGTGTTAATCCCCTGTTTTAAAGGGACGATAGATTTATTTTGGGGAAAATACATAAAAGCTTAGTAGGTCTTCCCAAGGATTTGAAGTGGCTACTTCACTCAGATGATATCTAATCGCTCTGTAAGGTCTAGACACAATGCAACATCACACCAACAGCCTTTCGAAAGAAAGATATGCCTACGTGTCACCACCATCGCACATTTACCTAAGTTAGGAGTTATATCAATGTCAGTGTCAAGGTTATGACAGGTATATGTATTATTTGGTCATTTGATATGTGGCTGTAAAACACAGCATTAAATCATATGAATGCATCGCATGTTCGAAAAACAGGTCCATAACTGATCAACAGTATATTAAAAATGATAGACACTAAGAAGGAGTCTTCTTCAAGTGACAGGTCAGGACCTGCACTTGGATTAAACAGGGCAGGTCACGAACACGAAGAGGGCTTGTCAGATCAAACTGAAGATACTTTGGTGTTTGACGTGCAGGTAAGGATCGGCCTATTTGAATTAGGGGTGGGTGATACAGCAAAAAACACCACATTCACTTTTTCAAACCAATATGTATCGTGATATTTAGGTCTTGAGGTTTGATAACGCAACATGCCAGAAGTGCAAAAACCCTATGAAATAAAATCTGAGATAAAATTTTTTTATTCAACATTTCAAATATGACACTGCACTAAATCCAAGTAAACAGGACTATCTGACATGCAGTTTGTCAGCGCTCAGGTACAGACGATATCCACAGCATATCCTATTATTAGGATACAACACGGGATAAATTTCTACACAACCTCATTATCGTGTCTCAAACCGAAAGCTTAAATTAGTTGACTTTGCTTAATAAAATCATGCAAACTGTTCAGTGATCCACACTCAACTAATAAGTAGGCAGGCTGAACTCAAGCAGCCAAGTAATTATAGATGGTTTCCACTGAGCTGGCAGTACTTTACTTTCTTCTGTTCTGCTTGCTCTTGAATTAGCTAGGATCAGAATCAGAATCAAGGTTTATTGGCCAGGTCTGCTGCGCATGCAAAGAATATGGTTTTGGTTACAGGAGCTCACAGAGCACAGTATCAGACAGACATTCACATGTAGGGAATAAGATAAAATAATAAATAAATATAAAATATAACAAAATAAAACCTGCATTCCTACCTCACTCACTCAGACAAACACACACACACACACACACACACACACACACACAAATACACACACACACACACACACACAGCCATACCTGTAAACCTTACATTGTTCAAAGTATCTAAAGTTAAAGTGCTGAGTGCAGCAGCAGTTAAAGGGCACATAGTGGCAGAGAAAGGGGTCAACGAGGGGACAGTCAGACAGGTGAGGTAATGTGGCAGGTGAGTAAGATGCTAGAATAAACACTGACTTGAGCGGCAGGACCAGAGGATGGAGTTGACCTTGATACTATATACGAGTACAGGTAGAAGTGCAGTTTGAAGCTGTAATACTGTGTTGTGTAATATTTGATGTAAATCAAACATTTATATGATATTGATACAGTAGCATAAATAAATAAAGCACTTGTTTTTATTAAATAGACTTCTCTATACACTTATGAATAAGACCATTTCCAAGAACTCCCAACAGCCGATGGCGAAGCTGCCACCCAATCAGCGCTCACGCCTCCAGGCTGAATTGCTAAACCTGAACAAAAAACACCAACATGGTGAGAATAACGAAAACATGTCAAATGCATCCAAAGTTCACATTTAACCAGAGCTGGACGAAGTACACAATCATGTCCTTGAGTTAAAGTCGAGACCCCCAAGGTAAAATATTCTTCCAGTAAAAGTAGAAGTTCCTCCCTTTAGACCTCCACTTGAGTAAAAGTACTAAAGTATTTGCCTTCAAATGTACTTAAGTATAAAGTAAAAGTACTAAAAGAGTAATTCTGGCTCTGATGTCCTGTTATCATTTTTATAACCAGACTGGCTTCATGAACTCATTTCAGGTGAAAGTCCTCCAGCGTCTCTCTTGGTAAACCAGTCTTTTAATAGAACGTCATTAATTAGTGACGCTGACGTCTATTAAAATGATCAGAAGCACAAAACACTGAAGGTAAACAGTTTCCATCAGGGAGAACCGAGTGGCTCTGAAATCACTTTTTACACACAAGCAAAGTTTCAGTTTCAGATTTATTTACAACTTAGTTCCAAGTTTAAGTTGAATAAAAACTGGCTTTAAACTCAGGATCACAGATGAGCTCCTTTACTATGTTGATCTGTAGGCGTCTGTTCATAAACATAAACCAGCCCAAACTCATTTACTATAAAATGAAATGGTGTTTGTAGAAATTCAGAAAAAAGCCGCGTCAGTCTCGACTGCATATGTGGACATATTTCTATATTGAGCTCTATTTACACAAAGTTAGGTTAGTTCATCATTTATGTTGAACAGACTCTCCCAAAGTTTTACGCTGCTGCGCTGACGTTGAACCGCGTGCTGCACTGGGTCGGTATGACCAACAGGTCAAAACCAGCTCTAAACAAAGTGACCGCTGGGCCCTGATTGGTGCTCTGGCTTTGCGCTTCTTTCGTTTTGACATGTGACGTTTTTATACACACAGAAACCAAAAGGAACGACAGATTTCTCAAAATGTAGGAGGAAAAAGTCGGATATTAGACTCTGAAATGTAGTGGAGTGAAAGGAAAAAGTCGCCCAGTAATTGAAATACTTCAATTTAACATGAGAGTACACTGTCAGACAAAACTACCATTTTGCAAATAGATTTTAAAATGATTATTATTAATAAATAAATAAATAAATAAGGCTGAATTAGGGGAAAACAACAAAACTGCCAAGAAAGCTGGGAAGCTTTTGGATACAGAAGCCTCTTCAATGTGTGAGCTTTCTCCAAATGGACCTCAGCAGCTCCCAGTTACTCCAGCGAGTTACTGCGGTTGTGATGCTTTACAGTGAAAAGAGCCTCGTATTTCTGCGCCGAGGCGAAGTCCTTACTCTCCTCGGCCTGGGCCGCCTAAGCGCGGTTGGTCGTGGTCTCGCCGCTCTCCTCGCCTGCCGGTTCTTCCTGAGCGGGCTCCGCGCTGCGTGCTCTGCCTGCATGTCATGTCTTATATAACAGCGGGCCCTGGGCTTCACGGAGCGGCGCGCGCGCGGGCCTAACACTCATGAGCGCATCGACGCCGCGCTGATGTGCACGACTCAGTCACGGAAAGCGGAGCGGCGCAGGACTCGTCCAGTAGAGCCTGCACGCTTCCCTATGACCGCGCGACGGGAGCCTATGGTCAGCGAACCCACGAGCGTCCGGCAGACCGACACGTCCACGAGGGCTCGCGGTTTATAATAAACCAGAGGGAGCCGCTCGCTCCGCACCGAATTCCCACCATGTCTTTTCTTTCTGGGGAGGGCGGGGAGGGGGGAGGGGGGAGGCGCCCCCCCCTTCCTCCTCCTCCTCCTCCTCCTCCCTCCTCCACCGAGAAAGCGCCCGGATGCGGAGAGCAGCAGCAGTCAGGACAACATGGTCGCCTGACTGAAGGCAGCGTTCACAGGCGCGTGCTGGAATCTCGGCTGCTCCCTCCTGACGGCTCCAGCGCTGCCCAGAGCACGAGCGGCTCCGTTCTCGTTTCGAGTTACCGGACCGGGCGGCCTCGGACCAGTTTCTCTCAGGCTGGTGAGTAACACGTCGCTTTCTTTCTAGACGCTTTCGCTCATCAGTATTTTAGTTCACAGCCTGTAAGCAGGTTTTCAGCTTTCCGTAGACGAGTCGACTCGATTCGGCTCGATTCGGCTCGTTTTCTGACGGGCAGGTTTCTTCTCGAGCAGGCGGTGTTTCTGAGGGAAAACGGGATTGTGTTGGACAGTCTGTGACTAGGACTCATTTCCTTAACCGTGCGTTTGGTCCACGCTGTGCCGTTAGGGGGGGGGCGTCAGTCGAGCCGAGCCGAGCCGAGTCGAGCCGAGCCGAGCGCGCTCGCTGCCCGTGGATGCATTTCTACAGAGCAATGGCTCTCAAGACCACAAATGATACTTGGTCCATTGGCGGCTGCTGCAGAGGCACAACAGAGGGGCAGCTTTCGTAGAAAGTGGGCTTCATCTCTGTTTAAGCCCCATAGCTCCGTGGCTTTCGTTGTTGTGAGCCCGTAGACGGTCTTTCCCTAGCGACTCCCGCACTGCCCGTCACGCAGGTTAGACCCCGCATGCTAGAGAACGAACATAAACACCTACGACGACACGAGGGACCCCAGTGACTCGGACAGTGCTGCTCATAAGAGTCTCCACCTTCGCGCTGGACGCACAGACTGTCATGGAAACGTGTACCAGCATGTGCTGGACCACCCTTTTCCCTGCTGGTGTGCGTATCTGAGTGAGAAGCAGACCAGGCTGTTGTTTATATTGCAGGGCTTAGATAACATCTAGGGTAGGTCTTGGCACCTACATACAGATGTGGCCAGCAGGCAGGTCAAATGAATACACGCATATTGAGACCCGGTCTGTCTGAAGAGCCGGGCTTCAGTTGAGCAGAATTTATGGGGGACCCCCCCATACCCCCCCCCCCCCCACAAGCTGGTCATGTTAATTAAAGGCTTTGCACTGTTGCTGCTTTTCTTGTGTGCGGGAGCTGCAAAGTCAAGCAAAGCTTCAGACAGTCCAGTCCAGGGGTGAGTTATACGTCTAATAAAGGATGAGACGGAGTTTTCCACAATCTGAAACGTGATTCATCGGCCACGCTCCCTGTTGCTCCTGCCCCAGCACTTTCCATAGATTCCCTCTGTGATTTGAATGCCACTGCTCCCACCAAAGCTTTGTGTGTATCCCGGACAACGCTCGTCTCCCAGGCTGGCTTTTCAAAGAGGGCACGCTGCCCATTTTTCTGGCCTTTCGCCACACTACAAGAACAGTAAGTCATTGATATGTCCGAGAGGTTCTGGTAAATACAGTCCCTAATGTAACTGTGCCAAGGGATATCATGATGTAAAACTGTAATAAAAACGTTTCTCTGAGTTTGTGTTTGATTATAGCAACCCAGTTCCCTTTTTTTTCAGATGGCCACAATAACTTATTTACTTAACTGACCACATGTTCTGGATAATGACTCATAAAAATATCCCTACAAAGGGAAAATAACTTTGAAAGGAAGAGAGGATGTGACTTCAGTACATTCCAGCGAAGGACCGGCAAACTTCTTGAGGTACAAAAACATACGAAAAGAGTAGTGGTACATGACGTCTTCTCATTTCTCTAAGTCTGTCCATTATAGTAATCCATTTTAGGCAGGGTTTTTAGATGCAGTGTTTGAGTAAGTTATGAGAAGGTAAAAGGCCCTGAGTAATTATACTGTTATTACAGCCTCATCTGTCAGACATTCATTATTTATACTCTGTGGCTAATTATAACGTTTGACATGCTGTTGTTCTCACGATAGACAGAGAATTGTTTCTCACAGAAACGGAGTGGCTGAGGGATGATCCTGTGCGATACTGCTATAGGGGTGTTACTGAGAGGGTGAAACAGATGTTTGTATAGCAGTATATTTCTCTTAACTTCACGTTAGAGCGGGGGGGGGGGGAGGAGAGACTAGCCTCAGCTTGTTAGATGTCAAGCTTTTTCAGTCAGCTTGCTAACCTAATTGTCCTGCTCATACAAGCTTGTTTTGTTCAAGAGTGAGACGACGACGCACGTGTTCGTGTGACATGGTAAATTTTGCAATTCTGTGCTCTTTTGAGTGACAGGGTGTGGTGGATGTCTGCAGTTTGTATGTAGGCTAAAAGAACCAGTGTGCGTGTGCTTCTAGTCCCCAGTGGTTGGGGTGAATAGGCCACTTTGGATTAAGGAAAACTGCTCTCGGACAGTCTGCAGGCGAACAACTGCTTTATTCCCTTGTATAGCTGTGGTTATGCCACCATCAGGAGTAGACAGATACAAAATCTGCCACTCAGGCCACCAGGCAGATTCATTTTGTGGCCAAAATTAAGAATTTGTGGTCAGAATGATAGAAATGTGATCAGGGTTTGATTGTGTTTGATTATAGCAACCAAATTCACTTTCTTTTCTCAGACAGCCACAATAACTTCTTTACGTAACTGACCACATGTTCTGGACAATGACTCATAAAAATAACCTTACAATGGGGGAAAATAACTTTGAAAGGAAGAGAGAGAGACGAATTGTCCATACAATTAAAAAGCATGCCCAAGTATGTTTTGCTGTTAGTCCAGCCATGTCTACTCAATTTTCATTATATGAGTCAAACCAGGCAGTAACATAAAGGGATTATAGATGCAAAGTAATATCGGAATCATATTAGTATCGGCAGATATTTGCTCAAAAAAAGGACAGATGTCTAGATTCAATCATTGGTTCCCAACCAGTCCTCAGGGCCCCTGAGACGGTCCACATTTTTACTCTAACCCAACTCGCAAATTATAGGGGTTAAAGAAAAATGTGGATCGTTTTGGGGGGCCCTGAGCACTGGGCTGGGAACCACTGGATTAGATATGTTTATGTATGTATGTTTCTGTATTGGCATCAGCAGATATGTACATGAGAAAACGTCAGCCTTCGGCAAAGGCTCACCAATCCTATACTGAAGCATCCATAGAATCGATCTTCATCATTAGATCTTCTTGATCTAATCAGCCAGACTGAAGATTTTTGTCGGGATCAGTCGGGATCTCCGAAGATCTCTGGGATCTCAGAAGAAAGTTTTACTACAGCAGCCTGGGTTAAAATCTGGATCCGTGCTTTTGAAAATTGTGTGTTCTGAACGAGTTGCTCCCAGTGAAGATTGAATCTGTGGCATCTGCATGTCGTGGAACCGGATGACACGCTCGAACGAACACCCCACCCTTATTCTTCTTTTTCTGCCCTCATTTCTGTCTTAATTTTTCTTTTTTTGTTGTCAGCACTGCCACTGGCAATAAGGCCATATTTTATTGACCCAGCTATCGCCGCAGGCTGCGAAGAAATGCTCAGAACTTAAGAAAGTAGTTGTCAGTTGTTTTCAGATTAGCTGTTGCGGTGGTAACTTCAGGGTTATTGTTGGCAAATTAGACAAAATCTCATATGGTGCAGTTGTACCCTGAGCAGGTAAGCCCTGTATACGGCGCTGGAAGGAGAAAGGTAGTTATTTGTTATTGATAGTGGATGTTGCTGTGAATGTGTGTAAATTTAGCTGATCCCTTGGCTTCTCAAAAGGGAGAAAAAAAAAAACGATCTCAGAGGCCATTGGACGCTACTTTGGACAGAATGTGAAGTGGTAAATAAATAGGCAGCGTTGAACCGCACACTGTGGCAGTTTTCTGTGTGAAGATATAATACAGAATGAAGCAAGCCGATGCTGAGCTTGGGGAAACTTCGTCTTGGTGAGGGTAGAACATTACTGGAGTCGCAAGCAGAAGACTGCTGGCAGAGAACAGCTTTTTGCAGCGGACCTTCTATATATAATAGAAGATATAAGAAAAAGATCATCCTTGGAACACAAGGCAATTTGTTCTTTGCGCACAGTTAATGAAGATGTCTATCCGCTGAAAAACCTGTTTCAAAACCTGTTACACAGCAGCGGCAGCACAGTGAAAAGCGATGTGGGAGAAAACAAATGGCTGGTGTGACGTATAGAGATATACTATACCATGAGATATATTATCAGACAGTAAGGCAGTTTTAATGACCCTGGCCACTCTGTAATGAATTTTACAATAGTGTAACATTGTTTATTTTAGATTGCCTTGTTTAAGCTTTAATGCTGCTCTGTTGAGGCAGTAGAGCTGAGTATAATTGATCGTCCTTCTGCAGTCTAACTGCTGCGGTGAGTCATGTATGGGAGCACCCGAAGTGATATTTTCTGTAAACCTCTCATTCCATATCGTTTAAAAGCCCCAGATGCTCATTATGTCCCCCCCCCGAATGTCACAATAATGCCAGTCGAGGTACCGAAGTGCTCTTCTAAAAATATTAGACTGCTGCTTGGAACTCTAGCTTGATCAGAGCGGAGTGATAGGTACACGCAAGAATGACAGTATGTGGTGTGTGAGGTTTTTGTGTGTGTGTGTGTGTGTGTGTGTTCCTGGTGGAGTGTGTGTTGCAGTCAAGGGTAGAGTATGTACATGGACAGCTGGCTGGTCTTTCCTGTGGACAGCCTGACAGAACTATTTCCAGCCCCTTTGGGTCATGCTGCTGCTTTGGAAGATAACACCCCACTGGCAGGGTAACAGTAGCCACTGGCAGGCTTACTGCCTTGTGGGAATGTGTGATTGCTGAAGTTTATAATATCTAAAGAAAAAAGTGATTTGCTGTACATGATTTGTCATTAGCTTGCGTATATTTTTAATGAATTCCATCTACGATATAATAATGATTTCTGCATAATTAAATCATTGAGGTGTAAACAAAGTTGCATCAGACTACTCTGAATGACTTTATCTCTCACCGATTACATTATTTAATAAAAATGAAAAGGATGTCCCTTTAATTTAGCATTCTGGAGCAGATGGTATATGAGAGTGCTGATCCAGGATCTGTTTCTTTGCATTTCATATTCTGTTTAGTCTCCTAAACCATAGGCCCATTATTCAGACCTGTTTTTTCAGTAACAGCTAACGAAATTATTTGGTAATTACTATGGAACTAATATGTAAGTTGTGTAGTCATCTGAGTTAGGAGCTGAAGATGGTAACTGGATGTTTAAGGGCTTGACACAGTTGTATCGTGATAAATATGGGAAGCATTGACATTTTAATATTAGGCAGATTTTCAGGGCACTCCTTACTTTTGCTGTATCAAAAAATGGATCAAATTGAGAGACCAACATATTGTATCAAACTATTATACATTTAGTGAATCGTTACACTCTTATGTGATAGCGGTAAGTTTCAATGCTCTCACCAACATTAATGATGACATTGATCAAATCTGTTTTATTTTTGATCTCGTCTGTCATGCCAGTTTATGTTGATATTAACTGCTAAAAGCTGAATGTGTCACGCAAAGTAATGTTGCTAAAAGGTTAGTGGGCGGTACATTTGATCTAAAATAATGGACCTGTTAAAGCTCGTGACACAGACGAGTTCAGCGTAGGATGCAGTGGACTCTGTGGAGCTCATTGTCATTTTCCATTCTGGTCTGTTGGTCTTAGGGGCTTTGATGGCTCTCATTTTGGCTTCAGTTAAATCTGAGGGTCTGACTGCTTTATCCTGACAAGGCTTTGCCAATATTCTCTGTGTCACTACAGCTGCAAGCATCTGTGCCACTTGTGCAGTGCTTGTGCACCCATCAGTGTCGTCCCATTATTTCCGTAGACTGGTCAGCGTTAGAGCCAGGTTTAGACCTGGACCCGAACCCATTTCTTCCCTTTACCACTACCCCTTGTTTTCGAGTGTCACCCTAACCCCTCGGACCCGAGTTACAAAGGATAGTGGTTGAAATCTCGCCCCACGAAATGGGACAAACCTTCAAATTAAAAAAAGACACACATCGCTTCATTAACAGCTACCAGCGCTCCTCTGTAGGCGACCCGGCCGGTCTGCAGCGACAGCAGACGAGGGTAAAAGTTCACATTTAGAGAATCATATGTTTTCAGAGAGCGTGGCGATTATTTATTATCGCCCACCGCTGATTCTTTGGTGATACGAAGCTGAAGTCAGCTGTTCGCCAGCTTCTTGTTCGAATTTCCTGGTCCACCTTAAATGGTGCAGCAGTTACATTCAGGAGCTTCAGCCGTTAACACTTCAGAACTATTTAAGGTGGAACGGGAAAGTTAGCTAGCTAGCTACCAAGACATTAACATACTTTTATCGATTTCTTTTTTAAACGCTTGTTCCGATGAAAACGACCATAATACACTGAAACTACATTAGACTAAGATAATACAATAGTTACTGTAATTTTTAACCGGGAAAATACTTCTGAGGGAGGTTCTCCTTGCCACTGTCGCCCCTGGCTTGCTCACTGGGGTTTTTTACATTCTTGTTAAAATTCAGTTTTTAATGGAAATCTGTGAAGCTGCTTTGTGACTACGTCCGTTGTAAAAACTGCTATACAAATGAATTTGATTTGATTTGTCGTGCAGCCTGAAAATCTCCGTTTGGAGGGCCATGTAAAACACTTCCCCCCTACCACTCTGTGACTACAAAAATCGGGACACCCTGACCCTAGATGTGAACGTGCAAAACGGAGGGCTAAGGGGTAGGGGTGAGGGGTGAAATGGGATTGGGCTTTGGAGAGATGCCAGATGTTTCTTGAGATGATGTCCAACCAGGGGTCTGCACGGAAAATCATATACTCGGTTAACCATTGCAGGTGCCAGTACTTGAATACTGAAATCACTTTTGGAGTGCTCACTATATCGTATCATGGGAATCAGGGAGAACAGTAGGGGCCATCAGTTTAGTGACACAGTAAAACTGATCAGAGTTTTAAAATATTTGAATAGTTAAAAACAAAAAATAGTGAATTACAATGTGAATTAGCTTCTCTCTAATGTTACATGTTCTCTGTGATTAGTCTGCGCTCTGTATTCCACAAGAGTGGTGTAGATTTTACATTTTTTTTTTCGAAGCCAAGTGCCAAGTAGCAGATGGTACAAAGCACAGTTATAGCACATAAGAAGCGTCAAGAACAGCACAGATAAACAAGTAGCTCAAGTTAATTTAACATCAGTGGAATCAAACTTTCAACATAGTTTACTGAATTTATCATGTTTGAAATCAGCCAAGTAACTCTTCACAAAACCCCTGTGTTACAGCTAAAGGGTAAGAGGTGAAATATGACCAGGCTAGAAACATAATCTGAGCTGAAAACAAAACGGGTGTCTTGTCATCTAATTTAATCTTTCTTAATTTGTGGTTTCAGGATTCAGGTCGTAATATAGTTTAGTAATAGAGGTATGTTGCATGCTTCATTGCACATGCACATTTGACTGAATACCCGTCTTTAGACCTCTATCAAACATTTAGTCTCACTGACGCTACATGTAAAATACTTTGTCTTTGTCCCTTTTAACTTGTAAAAATCTGTTGCCAAAACATTTGGGACATATTTTTGTGTTAGTGTTGATCATAGTAGGATGGAACAGCATGTGACATGGGAGTTTTCTGTTTGAAAACCTTTATTTTTGGGGGCACCGTACTCTTTTCATCGCAAGCGTCCGCAAACATTCAGGACAGTTTGGCTCGGTATGCATTTATTTCTGATTTGTTTAGTAAGAGAAACAATAAAATACCACAGGAGGGTAAAGTATATAATCATGTGTTTCTTGCTTAAATGGTAGTTTGAGACACAAACAAAATAAAATGCTATTCATTATTGTCTTTGGTAGAGCATGTGATCTGTAAATCTACAGAGCTGCTGTCGGAACAAAACCTTGTATCTCCAAAAGGGTAACTTTACAGGAGAAGGAAAACACCTACTACACTTTCAATGTAATTGAATGGAACCAGAGTTTTGTCATGGACCATTTCTTTTGGTCCGTTCATCATGAAATTTACAAATTTACAATGTAAAAGGCAGCAGGCATTTTCAAATTATGACAAAACATAATTTTCAAATTATGATAAAAAAATGACAGCATCATGTTATCGACAGTGAAGAGTAGATTAACTGACAGAAATAGCTTTTTATAATTATACTGTGTTGAACTTCAATGGGTAATAGCCTAATTTTCCACCAGTTTACCATTTTTTTGTATTTTGAGTAAGAACTACAAATAACCTACACCATGATGACACGTTCAGATTCACTGCGTTCACATTCAAAGCGTTTGCTGTAAATTGCATATTTCAGTTTATTATCATGTCATGCACAAACGAGTGCACCAATGAGAGGAAAATGTATGCGATTACTAAATATACACTGATATCGGCCAGAGTTCTTTTATCTTCCCTGAGGTTAACTGAGTATCCGTTCTGTAATTCTTACAAATAATCAATTATCAAAATTAGCTAGAAATTACGCCACTATACACAACAGCATTATATTTAGAATTATTGTTATATAACCCCAATTCTAATGAAGTTGGGACATAAAACATAAATAAAAACAGAATACGATGATTTGCAAATCCTTTTCAACCTATATTCAATTAAATACACTACAAAGATATTTAATGTTCAAACGGATAAACTTTATTGTTTTTTGCAAATATTCACTCATTTTGAATTTGATGCCTGCAACATGTTCCAAAGAAGTTGGGACAGGGGCAACAAAAGACTGGGAAAGTTGAGGAATGCTCAAAAAACACCTGTTTGGAACTTTCCACAGGTGAACGGGTTAATTGGAAACAGGTGAGGGTCATGATTGGGTATAAAGGGAGCATCCCTGAAAGGCTCAGTCGTTCACAAGCAAGGACGGGCGAGGTTCACCACTTAGTGAACGACTGCGTCCAACAGTTTAAGAACAACGTTTCTCAACATGCAACTGCAAGGAATTTAGGGATTTCATCATCTACAGTCCATAATATCATCAAAAGATTCAGAGAATCTGGAGAAATCTCTGCAGGTAAGCGGCAAGGCAGAAAACCAACACTGAATGCCCGTGACCTTCGACCCCTCAGGCGGCACTGCATTAAAAACCCACATCATTCTGTAACGGATATTCCCACATGGGCTCAGGAACACTTCGGAAAACCACTGTCAGTGAACACAGTTCACAGAGTGGAAAAGTGTCCTGTGGTCTGACGCGTCCACATTTCAGATTGTTTTTGGAAATCATGGACGTCGTGTCCTCCGGGCCAAAGAGGAAAAGGACTGTCCGGATTGTTTTCAGCGCAAAGTTCAAAAGTAGGCATCTCTGATGGTGTGGGGGGGGGGGGGGGGGGGGGTGTTAGTGCCCATGGCAGGGGTAACCTGCACATCTGTGAAGGCCCCATTAATGCTGAAAGGTACATACAGGTTTTGGAGCAACATCTGCTGCCATCCAAGCAGCGTCTTTTTCAGGGACGTCCTGCTTATTTCAGCAAGACGACGCCAAGCCACATTCTGCACGTGTTACAACAGCGTGGCTTCGTAGTAAAAGAGTGCGGGTACTAGACTGACCTGCCTGCAGTCCAGACCGTCTCCCATTGAAAATGTGTGGCACATTATGAAGCACAAAATACGACAGCGGAGACCCCCGGACTGCTGAGCAGCTGAAGCTGGACATCAAGCAGGAATGGGAAAGAATTCCACCTACAAAGCTTCAAAAATCAGTGTCCTCAGCTCCCAAACGCTTATTGAGTGTTAAAGGAAAGGTGATGTAACTCAGTGGTAAACACACCCCTGTCCCAACTTCTTTGGAATGTGTTGCAGACATCAAATTCAAAATGAGTGAATATTTGCAAAAAACAACAAAGTTTATACGTTTGAACATTAAATATCTCGTCTTTGTAGTGTATTCAATTGAATATAGGTTGAAAATGATTTGCAAATCATCGTATTCTATTTTTATTTATGTTTTACACAACGTCCCAACTTCATTGGAGTTGGGGTTGTATTTAAAATCACTGTTATGCATTCTTATAAATATTCAGTATATAATGTTTCCATCAATGTCTGTAGACTGGAGTCAGCGAAGAAATTTTATCTCAGTACAGCCCTAACGTGTTGACTGACATGACAAATTCTCTGGTCTCTGTTTAGAGTAGCATGCTTAACAGGAATCGGTGACTCCTCAAATAACAAGGACACCTGTTAAGATACAGCTTTGGCTAGATGGGCTGAGAATGTGTGATATTTCACGTTGCCATGTGAAGCAGTTTTTCTCTGCGGGAGCTTCCAGGAGTCGTGTTAATTACAGTACACCTCTTTGTTGCTCCTCTTACTGTAATGTTCATGCTGTGAAAGCAAAGCTTGTTTCGAGGAAGCCTTTGTCAGGAGAGGAGTTAAAGCCAAAAGATCTGATAGTCACAAGACCTGCTTTTTGTAAACCCTCACAAAACCATGTGAGGAGAATAGCTGAGCCAAACAACCTACCCACACCTTATTTGGATCCACTGCTGTACGTGTCTCGGCTTTTTATTTGGATCCACTGCTGTACGTCTCAGGTTTTGAAATGATAATATGTTTGGGTTAAGGAGACTTGGATGTTTCATTGAATTAAAAAAACAAACAAACACAGAAACACAGAACAGAAATTGCAGTGAGCTCTAGTGATAAAATTATTCAACAATTCATTCTTTTTAAAATATTAATATTAATAATAATATTAATTAATTTTCTCTCTGCGCTTATTGAAACTAGTGGAGATATTCTATAGCATGGGCGGATTTTAAACTACCAGTCAAAAGCGTGTTTGTGTTTTTTTTTTTAGAATGACTTTAATTCAATGAAAAGTGATAGTTTAAGTGCACAGTTTGCTTTTGTTTAAAGAAAATAAACATCCTTTACTCAATTGCCAATGATGGCAACTGGAAAAGAGTTGGACTTAAACCTGCCCGAATATAAATTGAGTAATTTAACAACCATTAGATATTAGTTATGCACCTTTCAGGGAATATTTCTCAGATGATAAGATATAGCATAATGGAAATATCAAAGAAAAATAAGTGAAAATCCAAAACCATGCAAGATCTGACAGACCACCAGAACGGTCACCATCAGAGAAAAATTAATAAAATACTTGTATATTTAAGAGAGCAGAGAATATCAATCTCCTCTCTTGAGATAGATCTGAAAAAATCTACAGGTATTTCTGTCCTGGCGCCGTGAGAAAACAGCTCAGTGATATGAGTCTGAAAGGGTGTGAAGAGGCTTTTATAGAGGAGAAAAGAAAAACAAAGAACATTTTTAAATCAAAAAAGTAGCTGCTGGTGTTCTCAGAACAACAGACTGACCACCCCAGAGTCCAGACCTCACCATCACTGAATGTGTTTGGGATTATGAGAAGCAGAAAATGCAGCTAACTTCTTAGACTTTGGAAAAATGGAACATTTGAAAAGGAAGTCTCTTGAAAACGATGGAAACTGTAATAAGACAAATAGCGGAAGATTTAATGTTATGTTTAGTTGTTGGCGCTTCTGTCATTTTCTGTTAAATCTTCTTTCGGCTGCTCCCTTTAGGGGTCGCCACAGCGGATCATCTGCCTCCATCTTGCCCTATCCACTGCCTCCTCTACTTTCACACCAACCATCTCCATGTCCACCTTCACTACATCCATAAACCTCTTCTCCTTCTGCCCGGCAGCTCCATCTCCAACATTCTTTGCCCAATATATCCACTATTCCTCCTCAACACATGTCCAAACCATCTCAACCTGGCCTCTCTGGCTTTATCTCCAAACTGCTCCACCTTCACTGTCCCTCTGATCTGCTCATTTCTAATCTTGTCCATCCTGGTCACTCCCAACGAAAATCTCAGCATCTTCATCTCCGCCACCTCCAGCTCAGCCTCCTGTCTTTTAGACAGAGCCACAGTCTCCAAACCAGACATCATAGCAGGACGCACTGCTGTCTTGTAAACCTTCCCTTTCACTCTTGCTGCTATCCTTCTGTCACACATCAGCCCTGACACCCGTCTCCACCCACTCCATCCTGCCTGCACCCTCTTCTTCACCTCTTTTTTGCACTGTCCATTGCTCTGGATGGTTGACCCAAGATATTTGAAGTCATCCACCTTTACGACCTCTACTCCTCTATTTTCTAAATTTTTTCCTGACACTCAAATAAACAGCTTGTACTGAGTGGCTGTTTTGACCAGACATAAATGAAAAGGTAGTGTCTGATTTTGCACAATACTGTATGGAAGCCTGTGGTTAAATTTGAATAGCACAGCAAAACTAAGTAATTATAGCTCAAACCATTCTTTATTGTGACGTTTTTAACATAATATTTACCATAATATTAAGATGATTTTGCCTTACACAAAACAAAATATGCCCCCTCACTGAAGCTGCCCAGCGACTTTTTTTCTGACTGTGTGTTTTCTGAATGCTGTGGTCTGATGATAATGCTTTGCTGAGTTTCTGGAAAGCACTTTCCTCAAAGCTTCCTTTCTTATGGTACTTGTGCCCTGTGAGGCACAGCCAGTGAATCAGCCTGAACGATGTGTCCCAGAATCGCTTCTGACAATGTCTGATGGCCTGTCACTACCATGCCTGCTTTGACAGCCAGTGTCAGAAGGTCTATTCCGATCACAACGCCGATCACCGATGGCAGCAGCTGCATCAGCGACTGCATTGTTGTTTGTGCAGGTTTTGTTATTTTAGGAAGAACGCAAGATGTATGACCTGAGGATGACTTGAGGAGTTCAGCCATCCCAAAAGCAGCATAGTCCAGGCCTGTGTGATCTGCTGGAGAGAGGAAGACTCACAGTTCATGTCCTGGCAGTTGTTTTGGTTCGGAGGGTTCAGAGGAGAGGTGGGCTGTGAGGGAGGGCGCACATGATAATGATATCATCCCAGTGAAAGGAACGATTGTTTCAAGTACTGAAAGAGCGTGAGTGATAGAGGCAAGCGCTAGTATAACACTAGTGAAATTTAAATCTGATGAAATTGGCCTGTTTAGAGAAGATTAATGATGAGAAGATCTGGGGTGGATGTGCTCTAAATCTGTTTCCAGTCTCTTTTTGCTAAGTGTTCTAAGGCACAGCAACACTGGCTTTGCTGTTTCCCATGTTTGGTTTCCTGCAAATAATGCCACCATGTTGCTAATCTGCTTAATCAGTCATGCCAAGAGAGTTCAGAGTTATGCTCACGTATTGTGTGCCCAACTAATTTACCCCTCATTGTGCTGTGCATGGAAAAATCCAATACTCTGGTGTCCTCAAGGGATCAGGCGTGTCGTAATGGGTAAAAATGCTTTTTTTCTGTTATTGTTTTGCAGTGGTGCATTCTAGGAGAGGCGTAATGCGGTTATAGTGGTGTCGGCACTGTAAACACCATTGAATGTCCTTGGTGTGCCTACATGCCTTTCCTGCTTTGCAAATTTGCATGCGCCCTCCCCCTCTAGGCAGCGTCTCTTTGTCAGAGGCTTACACATCCCCATCACCCTTTCTTCTCATGTGGAAATATCCAATCGGAGGCGCTGCCTCCCTCAAGCTCCACAGGATTGGCTGGCCCGCGCGTGATGCTGATGCCTTCGTTTAAGAGGCAGTCTAGACTGCAGTGACAGGCTGTTCACGAGGAGGGAGCTGCAGCATCCTGCAACGCATCTAACTCTCAACCTGCCGATTTTATATTCTCGAAGTGCCTCATTTTCTCCCCTGCTGAACAGTTTCACATGGATTAGCTGTTCACTCTGGTTCATTGCCTCTTTGTCCTTGTCATTAGTGTATCACATCATTCCATTGTAGTTTTCCTTCACTGCTCACATTTCATCTGTCAGTTCACTCAGTGTCTCATTTTCCAACCCCCCTCCCGTTTCTCTGAGTACTGCATAGTGGGAAGGTGAGTAGTGCGGATTACAGTTTTCAGTTAGTACAACAGCTTTGTCTCTTTCTCTTCCCACTCACCTCTTTTTCATTGCTTTTTTTCTCTCTCTATAATGCAACAGGTTCTGTTTGCCGTTTGCATGTGAGTGGACATATGTGAAACAAGATGAGTGGGTGTGTGTGTGTGTGTGTGTGTGTGTTATTATTATGCATGGTCTTAATGCCACAGAGACAAGGTCTGAAAATGAAGCCTGTCCAGTTTTAATATAACCAAAGTATCACCAGAATGTGTGGCCTTAGGGAATTATTGACTAGAATAATTCTACTTTGTATTTGCTTGTTTTTGAGCATCTGTTCGGTCACCATAACCAGCTGTGTATTTATTCATTTTCCATTGGTATATTTCTCTGGCATGTAGTATTTTTTTAAATATCGGACGTTTTTGTGCACTGAGGTGGTTTGGTGTTAATTAAATTTGATAATGGGTTTTTTTTATTTAATCTGTTTAAAGCTGTACACTGCATAATACATCGTAGTGCTTTGTGGGTGAAAGCAGGACGGTGCAGTGCAGTGCATGTGCTCATGTGAGTACATGTATGTGCCTGTTTAGGCCTTGTAATTAAGAAATCTGTAAAACACGTGTGACTCTCAGCAGTTGTGTAGCCTCTAATTGAGCCTTCTCACTTTGCTGAGCTCTCCCTAAACTTTTATAAGGGTTCTGAGATCCACTTTGTCAGATTATTGGCGTTATTGGCATATTTTCTAACGGTGTCTGACATCTCATGGGTTTGCTTGATCAACCTCTTCTGACGTACTGAGGTGCAGTAGCCTGCACACTGTGTTTATGGAGGCGCTGAAGCAGAGGTCCTCTGGGGGAGGTGGATGGAGAAATGTAGCATTCTTGCAGCTCTTGCGACGCTTTCCAAGAAATGAGCAGTTATGTCTGCATGAGGAGTCTTGCAGGGAGGGTGCTAGAGTTAAGAAGCCACAGTTATCCAATGAATAGTTGAAGCCAGTGCATGGCAGAAGACCCGAGGCAGACAAAGCAATTGACCTGCAATTTTAGAGAGGAGCAGAAACACCCATTGTCATCAAAATGCTGCTGATTGTATTTGTATGAGATTGTAATAGCTTTTCTCATCTGTTCCCAGTGGGACAAAAAACGTGAAGTGGCACAATTTAGAAAACGCTGGCTACTGTTTAATGTTTAGTTGTCTCGCTTTCACTGATATTCTATGAACGAGTGTGGCCAGGGCTGCAAGTTAAGATTATGAGTATAAAAGAAGTCCTCTTATTTTATCAGTTCTTAATTTTCTGTTATTTTTACATTTTTTTATGCCTAGGAGTAATAATGAGCAACAAGAAGTAATAATAATAGTAATAACGATAATAATATTGTTGCTTTTGCTTCCAGAAATTTTCAACATATTAGCGCAGTTCAGTAAAAGTTATAGGACATTTATCTTTAATTCGTCCATGAAAATGTAATTAATCCAGAAAGAAGGAATAAAATTATGACAGTCACATAAATGTTACCCTCCAGGGGTTTGTAGTTTGCAGTTGATGTCTCGTTCTCATGAGCCATTTGGCTTGAGGCTGGTTCAAGTCGCCTGATGTACGAGAGCTGAGACGTTTTTACTCATTTGTTTTTCCCAAGACCAAAGTCATTTTGTCTGACATCTGACATAGTGGTCTCGGGATCTCCAATATAGCCAGCTAATTTAGGCATGATATCTGCCTGCCTCACCAAGCGCGTTCAACCAGTCTTGAACAGTCTCATTGATGTTAGGTGCAGTATGTGTGAACTAATGTAGGATATCTCATCACCCAACAGGTATGAATGTTCAGTTATGTTAATGCGTGGGCAAGTGTGTTGCTGTGGTTTGCTTAAAATAAATCAATAAATGAGCAGTTTGGTTTCGTAAACCAACGGTAAATGAGTTTTAGTTGTCACTGTGGGCTGTTACCACAATAGCTTGATTAACTATCACTGGGCAAAGACCTGATTTCAAGAAATTCAATGTGTTTTTTGTGATATTATTCATCGCAATACATTGTATCCTGGCTGGAAAAAATAAGTCCCGGCTTCAGATTTATAAGTCGTACATCAAAGAAAATCTTTTTGATTTGCAGTTGACTGATACATTGAATATGCTATGTTATTTTTCCATGTTTTGATTTTGGATGCCAATTCTATTGTATGCTCCTGTAACATTTTTAATGATTCCAATATTTCATCATTTTCTAATAATTCTAATGTTTTGTTCCAAAAGTACTGAAGGCATTCAGAGAGATTTGTGTTAAAGGGGCAGGACAGCAGGGGGTTTGAATCAATACGAGTCTATATCTGCTATGTAGGTAAACAGTTTATTACAGTACAGTAAGAACGATGGTTCACCGTTGGCATTGATGGCAGGATCAAGTGAACAGAAGTACTGCACATTAATAGAAAAAGATCAATGCAAAAAGGTCGTATTGACGGCCGTATTGAGAACTACTTTCCATAACAAGTGCATTTGTATTTGTTTACATTGACACAGTTTTGTTAATGCTGTCTGCAGTGACACTGCAGTCTTATCACATTAAAGACTGCAGGGCTGCCGTGACTCTTTCCTCAACCTCAAAACCCGCTTGGATTAATTTTCCGATTGTTTATCATACTGCATGCTGCATTGTGGCCTCGAATGCGTTCATATAGTGTATCAAGAGACCTGGTAATACCCAGCCCTGCTGCCAGTGTGAAAGACCCCTTTGTTAAATTTTTGTAGACATTGCAGACTGAACTGCATAGGCTGCTAGTGACTCACAGATATTTTGTGCGCAGCATTGTTTCTTTGTGGATGAGCTGTTTTGATGACTGCTGTATGTATTTATGTATGAGAAAGTCACAAGGCTTCCTGATCCTTTCAGAGCACGCTTGGAATTGAGACACGTGATATTTATACCGTTTCTGTAACTCACCTGACTTAAGCACACAATTAGTTAATGCCTGGGTGATGTGTTAGTCTGGCTCCCATGTGTTTACATTTAATTCTCTTTAGAGAAAAGGCTTAGAGTTGGAAGACTGAGCGGTAGTGATTCCACAAGTTAACTCGTAAGCAACAACAATAACAAGTAAGCAGTTGGTCCTGCGTGCAGCACGAATACCTCTATATTGAGATATCATGATGGGATTAAGATAATACAGAAACAAAAACTGAATATAGCCTTGATTCGCAGCTCACTCAGTTACACCAAGAACTAGGCCATGTGGTGTTGAGTGACCTTCCGTTTTTTGGGCACTGTGGCCGCTGTGCTGACGCCTTATGGTTTCCTATTAACACAGCTCTCACAGTGTTGTTGCAGGAGCTGTATTAGAAAGAAGAGATTACTGAGGTTATCTGCTGGAATGTATTCTTATCCCTTAATATATACAGAACTGCTACAGATCAGGTGTTATTTTAATGAACAGTAGCACTATACTGTATATATAAGAAATGGAAATTGTGGTATTGTTTTACTGAACATAAATATTTGCATATGCGAAAATGATTTCTTGGCTGTGGTTGGTTTGGTAAGAACAGCTTAGACATGATCTAGGTCTTGGGGGCGATGCTGCTTTTATCAGTTGAGGACATTTTGACTGGGTGATTCATATCAGACACGTTCAAGTTAAGAATTATTGGCACCTTCAGTGGCATCTACACCACATTTCCCCTTCCAGTACCACCATCTGACCATCAAATATCTGCCTGTACTGAGTTCAGATACCAATCAGCTATCTAATCCAACTGTTCAGCAGGTGCTTATAAATCCTGATATTTACACTATTACATGTTTTAAACATTTAAATATTTCTTTCTCACCAAAAAGCGGTGTCACAAATTAAACATACTAAGCTTGAATGAATGGCATTTTCTGGTTGGATGACTTCACGTGCTTTCAGAGTCATGAGAAGTCACTGTGCTCTTTGGCACAATGAGCTCAAGTGCTTCATTAAATCTGATGTATTGAAATCCTTGCTGATCATGCCGCCCCTCAATATACTTTTGTTTATTATTATAGCATGATATAATCCCACACCGCCGACATCTAATGATGCGCATGCATGTGTCTCTCATTAGTTGATTTCTGTTTGTAATACAGTTATTGTATTTCAGTGTCAGTGTCTGTGTTGGTACAAAACTATTCTCAAGTCATTAAACACAATGTAAATAGCATTAGTTTAATCACTGAACTGATTAGACTAGACATATAATTAATTAAAGTAAGTGATACTTTTTTGATCCCACAAACGGGGAAATTCCACCTCCGCATTTAACCCATCCGTGAAGTGAAACACCACATACACACTAGTGAATACACACACACTAGGGGGCAGTGAGCACACTTGCCCGGAGCGGTGGGCAGCCCAATCCGCAGCGCCCAGGGAGCAGTTGGGGGTTAGGTGTCTTGCTCAAGGACACCTCAGTCATGTGCTGTCGGCTCTGGGGATCGAACCGGCGACCTTCCGGTCACAGGGCCAGATCCTTAACCACCAGCCCATGACTTAAGGACGGGAACGTACAATCTGCGTTAGGCTAATTAAGTTTATTACGCAAACTATTGGACTAAGCCACACTATGTATTTATTTTGAGAGAGCCCCTTGTCCTGAGAATGCGAGGATCTTTCGAGATTACTGGGAAGCGTTGATAACCGGGACCTTTCTCAGGTTAAGTGTGGCCGAATTTGATGAAAAACAACATAATGTTATGGAACAGTGAGTAATGAGTTCATCCAGTGCAAACTGACTTTGTGGGCATATGGTAGCACTATAATACTACTTTGCGTTTGATTTTATAAACAAATTATTTGTTCCTGTAACCTGTAGACAAGTACTTTTGGCATAAAAGCGTTCTGAATCAACAGAGAGTATCCTCCTCTCCGTTTGTTCACGTCACAACAATCTGCACTAACTGTGATCCACATGAGACGCATGTAAACTGAAGTCTTACAGTTATTGGGCTTGGGGTTATTGGGTATTACCTTTAAAATTTGACTTAGTGTAACTTCTTATTAGCTGATTGTCTTAATGGCAAAACATCTGTTTCTACATATTCCAATTCTTCATTTGATGTATATAATTTTCAAAACTATGGAAAAAGTGATCCCCAGCTCTGTTATACGCCTTAAAAGCCAAGAGGTTTTCTATCACGAGGACTGCACTAATTGCATGATACACTAATACAGTAATTTCTTATTTAGAGAGACTGGTATTATGATACTGATCAATGTGTCACAACCCTTGCTTCTGTTGCCTTATTAAGGAGGTCTGATGCACTAAATACCACGGTCTCCCTGTTATGCACTATTGGACCTTTCCATAAACATGATCAGATTGCAGCCAGCACATAGTGGCCCATTTACAGACCTCCTATGTTCCAGTGACTCTGACCCACTAAGAATCTTAGCCTGTAGAATGCCGGAAAACAGGAAGCAGTGCAAGTGTAAGCAGGTATTAGGGACTGCAACTGTGCAGTGCTGCTTAGGCTGCATCACAACTGGGCGCACTGCTGGAGTTTGAACACCGAACCTGAACGCCTGCCAAGAAGACAAGTTGAGGTGTGAATTAGGCGCAGTTTACTCTGGTTATGACGTGTCTGTTATATTGATATGGCGTAAAATAGGGCTTATATGTCATTCATGTGTACATTTTTATACACGTGAATGACAAATCTTCGTGGGTAATCTGCAGCCTTTTGGTAGAAACGTGCTGACCATACATTTGACCTTCAAAGTTGTTTTCGTGAAAAGGTACAAAACCTTTTATAATTGTAGGGGTCTTGCTGTTTTAGCTGTCATTTACAATTTCTGTCTCCCTCTTTCTGATCTTAAGCTCTTCCCCCACCTGTTGCTCCGACTTTCTTGCCTTTTACTCCCCTGCAGTGTTTTGGCTGGATGTTGCTGTCTTATACACAAATGAATATGCCCTGCAATTATTTCTTTCTTTCTTGTTTTGACAGCTGAAGACTTCTCAGTGGACGGGACACGCAGAGGGCCAAAGAATGGAATGCTCTCTTCTGCCTACATTGCTCACGGCTCCAAAGACTGAGGTTAAACGGCTTAGTTAGCAGTGTGCCTCTCCCCCTAGAACTTGCACAGCCAGGGGAGGAAGAGTGTGAAACAAAAGAGAAGTGGAATTTTTATTCCTTAAAAAAAAGCACAGCACCTTACTTACATTTAGTTTAGATCGGAATTATTTATTTTTGGATTGAGTTCTGAACCTGTTTAGGAGCGGCCGCAAAGATGGATTTAGAGTCGTATCTGTGGTTGGTCATAATTGGCTTCATCATCGCCTTCATCTTGGCGTTTTCAGTGGGAGCCAATGACGTGGCAAACTCTTTTGGCACAGCAGTGGGCTCGGGGGTAGTCACATTGCGCCAAGCCTGCATCCTGGCTTCCATTTTTGAAACCCTGGGCTCCATGCTCCTTGGGGCCAAAGTGGGTGAGACCATTCGGAAGGGGATTATAGACGTCAGCTTGTACAACGACACGGTGCCTATATTGATGGCAGGAGAGGTCAGCGCCATGGTCGGTAAGTGATGGCCTGCGTTAGATTAAATTTAGGATTATCTAAAAATAAAAATTGGGATTAATTCTGAAGATTCTGAGGTTAATTGTTTTTTTTTTGTTTTTTTTTCCTTTTCATTGTGCACTGCCAAATACTCTCTGGTAGAGTAAACATATGGTCACATGCTTGTGGGCTGACGGGTGCTTGTTTCAGAAGCCAGAGTTACCAACTGAGGAGTGTTTTTCCAAAGAATGTAGTCTACCAGAATCCTGGAATTAATTTGCTGAGACAGTGCTGAGAAACATGCCGCATGTTGTGTTTATTTTTCTTGTGAATTATTCTTTTTTCACTGTTTACATCTTTTAGTAGTTGCAGCATGTATCTAAGAAACAAGAGGTGAACCCTGTGGCTGGGGGACTCCCTGCATGTTTGAGTTTCTCGTGTTTTCTCCTTTCTCAGGGTCTGCGGTTTGGCAGCTCATCGCCTCGTTTCTGAAATTGCCCATTTCTGGAACTCATTGTATCGTGGGATCTACTATTGGCTTCTCCATGGTGGCTATTGGCACTCAGGGAGTACAGTGGATGCAGCTGGTCAAAATTGGTATGAACTGTGCTGAGCAGTGGTAGCCATCTCATTGTGGAATTGGTATTTTCTAGAACTTTGATCTGTGTGTTGTAGTCATTGTCTACACTCTGGTCATTCCTCATCATGTTTGTCTGTAATATTTTGCCGCTGTTTAATGTTTAATGGCGAACCTTCTGTTTGCTTTAGTTGCCTCCTGGTTCATATCCCCTCTGCTGTCAGGCCTCATGTCTGGTCTGCTCTTCTTTGTCATCAGATATTTCATTCTTAACAAGGTGAGGTCAAAGTCACAGATTTGCCATTGCACAGAACATCATAATTATTGTTTAAGTTCTGAACTTCTCTTTTATGTGATGAGATCCTGAGCGTTATCTTGTACACATGCAGATGGTATCTTGATGAAAAGATTTCTTATCAGCATAGAATCCCTCTGGGACCATTATCACTATGTCATATCTGCATAATTTTCTGCATAATCCCCCAAGTGTGACAGCTGATCTGCACCTTTTTCATGTCATTAGACCTTTATAACGCACATGCCGGTAGACAGACTTTTTTATAGTCACACGTCTGTCCCAGATTGGGAAGGAATTGAGATAGTGTTTGAGTGCCTGTATGTAAAAGACTCAGAATGAAGCAGTTCGTATAACTGCTCCGCCCTAGAAAAATCAGTTCTGATTCTGGTGTGATCATCGCATCTTAGACTTTCTTACATTTCAAAACTTGAAACAAATGTTAATGTTTCAGCGCTTCTCATTTTTGAAATGATTTGGTCATATCACTTGCCCGATGGCTTGTCTGCCTTTCTAGTAATGCTTGATGAGTTACTTTAGAAAAAGATTTTAAGATAAATTAGACGTGTAGATGAATGTGCCTCTGGTTTCTTTCCAGTATGTTTTGTAAGTTACTGTTGAGTAGTGTTTTGAGTGTGTCTCTTCTTGTAGGATGATCCTGTTCCAAATGGCCTCCGTGCTTTGCCCCTCTTTTATGCTTCTACTATTGGCATCAACACTTTCTCCATCATGTTCACAGGAGCTCCTTGTGAGTCGTTACTCTCTTAAAAGAACAGCTAGTCAGAAAATAAGCTTCAGCTGATTTTAGTGTCTAATACTCTTATTTTAACTCTTATTGCAACTCTTATTTTATTTTATTTTATTATTATCCTTATTTTCCTGTAAATAGTCTAGAGATTTAGCTTTAATTTTTATTATTTATAATGTTTATAATGTTTATACTGTTTCCCATTTCTATTACTGAGTGCCGTACTCCTGTTACTCTGCTGCTGCTGTAATACTTTGAATTACATAATATATATATAATATAATAATAAAGGATTATCTTATCACATCTCATCTTATCTTATACAGTTGTGCCGATAAATCCATATAAATTATTTGAAGCTTTTTAAAAACCCAATTCCAAAAAAGTTGGGACTTTAGGTAAAATAGAAATAAAAACAGAAAGTAGTGATTTTGTAAGTCTCCTACCTGTTTTTTTTTTTAACAAAACAGTACAAAGACAAGATACTTAATGTGTTATCAACTTTGTAGTTTTTTTGTAAATATTTGTTCATTCAGTAATTAATGACTGCAACACATTCCAAAAAAGTTGGGCCAGGAGAAATTTAAGACTAGGAAAGACAAGGGCCGTGAAATGTTCAAAAAAACATCTTAAACAGGTGATGCAGTCATGCTTTGGTGTCAAAAGATTGTCCAGGAAAGGCCTAGTCCTTTATAAGTGAGGATGGGGCAAGCTCGCCACTTTGCCAGATGTCCAGCCGTTTGAAAATAATGTTCCTTAATCAGGGATTGCAAGGATTTTTTGGTATTTCGCCCTGAACAGGGCATAATAACATCAGCAGTTTCAGGTAATCGGGAGAAATTTCTATGCATGAAAGAAAAGGTTAAATCACCTACTCAATGCCTGATCTTATGGAGGAATCCTGCCATGGATATCAGTCATGGGCTCAACCTATTATCAGTAAACACCGTCTGTCAGAGCTTCCACAAATAAAAGTTAAGGCTGTAGGTTTAGTGGGTCACAGCATCTGTGAAAGCACCATTAACGCAGAACAGATTTCAGAGCAACATGTCTTTTTTCAGGAACCCCCATGGTTATTTCAACATGACAACACAAAGCTACAATCTGTATGTGTTACAACAGCATGTCAGTGTTGGTGCAGGTGCTAGACTGGCCTGTCTACAGCCCAGAACTGTTTCCCACTAAACCATGTTGTATTATTAAGCTCAGAATATGACCGCGAAAGCCCTGTATGGTTCTGCAGCTGAAGGCTTGTATAACAGACGAATGGTAAAACATTCTGCTTTCAAAACTAGACTAGTTTGGGTCTTCAGTCCCCAAGCGATCGTTAAGTGCTGTTAAAAGGAAAGATGATGTAACACAGAGGTAAACGTGCTTCTGTCCCAACTGTTTTGGAATATGTTGCTGTCATCAAATTCAGAAAGAGCATATATTTACAAAAACAATAAAGCTCTTAAGGTAAACCTTCAATTTTTTGAGTTTTTTGGTCCAGTTTCCAATTTAATACGGGTCAGAATTTACTAATCACTGATTTCTGTTTTACCATTTTTCCCACTGTCCCACATTATTTTATTTTTAAGATAATATGAATGTGTTGTTTTAGTTGCTTAAAATAGTGTTTCAGATAGCTTCATAGAAACTTTTAAAAGGTGAAAGGCCTGCCCATTTACTGAATGCAGTGTTTATGTATATACAGATTAAGAGTTAATGTCCAGTTTGCCTGCCTTTCCTTTGTATCTTAAATCCTGTCTTTGTGCACCCACAGTGCTGGGGCTGGAGATGCTTCCAGTGTGGGTCATCGCTCTCATCACCCTGGCTGGATCTCTGGTTTGTGCTGCCCTGGTCTGGATCATCGTGTGCCCCTGGATGAGAAACAAAATAGCGAGTAAGTTCCGTTCTTTCAGTCACCCATTTCAAAACAATTTCCAGCAGCTAATAATGTTCGGTTATTCATTTACTGGACCTTTCCAAACCGTATTTGCTTGCCTCTGCTGAATGATAATTTGATTGTCTGCAAATTTATCACTGACCACATTTTCAAAAGCCACAATTCAAATGTTTACACGAAACTGCAGTCTGTGCTCGTAGTGACATTGTGTTTTGGCCATTGTCAACGGGTTATTATTCCTGATCTAGCTTTGGAAAACCACAGAGCTTTGACTCAGCATGACGCGTCTTCGCCAGTTCAGGAGGAAGAGAGATTTGCTTAACATCTGCTGCTCCGCCGGGGTGCCGTGCAGTGAAGCATCCATCTTTCGCTGGCTGTGACTTATGGCCTCATGTTGATGCTTAACCGGTGCCGAGAAGATCACAAAACAAATAAACTCTCCAGCTGTTTATTTGGATGTCTCACTGTTTTCTGAGTTTCAGTGAGTCGCATGTATCTTGCTGTATGGTTGCAAATGTTTTTTTTGTCTTTGCTAAGTTGACAGCACAAGAAATGTTATGCTTTGGCGGCAGCTGTGCGATGGCTGGGATCAATAAAGCATTGAGTTCACTGGTAATTTTTTTCCTCAAAGCACTGCTGTCACTCACATGGCTTTCGTAACAGTGTCTTGATTTTGTTGGAGGACATCGTATTGTCTGTTACGTGAAAGGTTTGGAATAACCCTTTTATGTACATAAACCTGTCATGTTCTGTACATAAAACAACACCCAACACATTGAAATTTCTTTTGTGCCTTGCATATTGAAATGAAATGGTTTCAGCATCAATCCTGAATTAATTTAGCTACATATTTCATGACTGTTACACTGTACGTCCAAAATTTTGTAGACATCTCCTGTGTCTTCCGAAATCAAGGGTCCCATCTGCTGCAGTAATAGCCTCTACTCGTCTTGGAGTGCTTTATATTGGAACATTGCTGTGAGCATTTGATTTCTTCCCAGAAGTGTTTAATTGAGCTTCATCTTTCCACAGAATGCAATTCCACTGCTCCACAGCCCAAATATGGGAGCTTTATAGCCCTCTAGCCAACGCTTGGCATTGAGCATGATGACATTAGGTCCATGTGTGGCTGTTCCATAGCGTCCTAATTGATATACAGATCTTTTCTGTGGAGATTATGCTGTGTCAGAAATGAGCTGTGTCAAAAATATCTTAATGAGCTAAATTCACTAATCAGAAGGGATGGACTTCTTAACTTTGGACATACAGTGTAAATGAAATGCTGCTAATGAACATTTTCCTTCAACTGCTTGAGAACATCTGCACTTTGTTTGAGATGTAGGTGTGTAAATGAACGGACATCATGGCTTCTTCTCCAAGGATTATCCTTGTTTAATGGGATTATGCTTGTTTGATGTATATAGTGCAGTATAAATGAATCCTTGCGTTTTCACCTTCTTGACACACCAAAAAAAAAGTCCTGAACACTATCCACTCCTTCCCAAAGCCTGCTTCCAGCCTTGTCTCTGCTCTGCAAATCACACCCCTGGTTAGAACTGAGGTGCTGAGGTGTTTGTTCATCATTTTCTTTTCATTCATGTCCAGGTCGGCTGGAGAAAGAGAACGTTCTCTCGCGTATCTCCGACGAGAGTCTAGATAAGATCCCAGAGGAGGAAGAGGAGGCTCCAGTGTTTAAAGAGCTTCCAGGAGCAAAGGGCAATGATGATGCCGAACTGCCCTTGACTGGGGAATCCACTGGGGAGTTGAACAGTCTGGCCAACGGAGGCACCGTCCTTCCTAATGGCAGGGTGTATGGTGAGTTTCCTAATGGTTGGGGTCCATTTCCTATAAGTTCCCATAACCTCTATCTTTCTTCACTGTTACTGTAACCCCCTATTGTTGTGTATCTTTCATTTTATTTTATACAGTATTTATTTATATTTGAAACTAAAATCTCACACTAGGGGCATGTTCACATTACTGCAAAGAAAATATAGCAGGAAGGAGTAATAAAAATAAATGTGGACCATACTAATATTTTTATATCCTCTCACTGTTGCAAAAAATAAATAAAATAATAAAACATAATAATAATAATCTAAACATTTACCTGTTTGGAGAAAAAAAAAGCACCTCTGTATTTTTATGGCATTTACGCCACATTGTGTCCCATCAGGCCGCACTCACTCTATGACCAACGGTTGCCTGAAGTCACCTGTGTCCAATGGAAGCTTCAGCTTTGATGGACACGTTCGCAGCGACGGTCAGGTCTACCACACTGTGCATAAGGACTCCGGCCTCTACAAAGATCTGCTGCACAAGATCCACGTAGGCCGCCTGGAAGATGAACGTGCCAACTCACGACCCGACAACAACTACCGGGTCCTGCGGCGCAACAACAGTTATACATGCTACACAGCGGCCATTTGTGGTATGCCCGTGCAGCCTCTGATGCGCTCTGAGTCCAGTGCCCCACCGCCGGAGGATAGCGAGAAACTGGTGGGCGACAGCGTCTTCTACTCTAAGAAGCGCCTGCGCTATGACAGCTACTCAAGCTACTGCAACGCTGTGGCCGAGGCTGAGATTGAGGCTGAGGAGGGTGGAGTGGACGTGAAGTTGGGTGCCGAGAAACACGAGCCAACGCCCCCTGCTGGAGGGGCACTGGAGGACTGCGCTGACGAGGATAAGGAGGAGACGGACAAGCCCCAGGTCTTCCTGCTCTTCCATTTCCTTCAGATCCTCACTGCCTGCTTCGGTTCTTTTGCGCATGGTGGCAACGATGTCAGGTAGACCAATCTGCATGTTTTTGCCTGCCTTGAGCTTCGCTTTACTCTGCCAGTACTTCCCATTTCCCATATATAGTAGTACTTCAGTAATGACTCAATAACGATCATGATCGACGTTTCCGAATACTCTGAGCAATACCGAAGAAAACAGAAGGTGTCTGATTTAAGAAACGTCTAAAATCAGCGTCTAATTTAAGAGAACTGACCCATGAACTGACCCATGCAGTCCAGTTCCACACTGCAGATAGGCTTGACCAGTTTGGTTTGTGATTTTTCTGACCAGTATTGCAATTCACATGCGATGATTTTCTATTAAAGAACCTTTTTAGAGGCTCAAACACTGAATGTAATGTGAGAGGCAGTTTGTGGGTTATTACGTTATATTTCCTCCATTTAAAAGGCAATGCTGAATATTTCTTTTGCCCTGGCGTCTTTAAACGTTCCTCATTCAGCAGCACATTCCATACCATTTTTGTGTGTCCAGAAAAATCCCTCAGTGGAGTTTTGTGCCACAAGATCTGGCTCATGACTCTATAATTGATCTGGCATTTATTCAGAATGTTAAGAACCAAGTCAGACATAGCCACGGGTGTAAGTTAATCTGCTGTTCGTGTGTTTTGCCTACAAAACTGCTTTCACAGTTGAACAACAGCTTAAATCCTCTGAATTCTTGGTATAGGTCACGTTAGTTGATTCCAGTCATATTTCTGTGTAGAGGAGGGTGGTGCACAACCTAATGCGCTTTGGCTTTTGCTCAGTATTTTTAAAATTAAGAACATTTAAAAAAGATGTTTAACATTTTTATACAAATCTACACATATTGGCTAGAAATTAAGTGGAAACTAAATGCATAAAAATGTCAAAATCTCTATGATCATTGAAAAGAGTGAACAAATTTAAATTTACTAGTGGCAAATTTATTACTGACTGTAAAGTAGAACAGCAAATATCAACACAACTGCTTAACATCTGTAGTAAATCTTTTCTGCGCAAATGAATTAAAACTCGTGACTGTTGTGAGCTCTTTTAGTTGTAACACTATGTTAAAACTAACCCCATCATGTGGAGGCTGTACTTTAGCCTGGCTAGCTCTCACTATGAGTTGTGCAAAAAATGGTGGTTTATTAATAACATCAAAAAGACTAGTTTAAAAGTTAAAATAGGTGTGAATGCTGTAACTCAGATTATAATTGACAGACATTTATGTTGGGAAAAATTATGGTATACAAACAGTCTTCAGGGTCAATGGCAAGAAATGCTGTCACAGTTCACAGATGAGTTCGGGAAGATGAGGACATGGCTAAAATCATGTCTTACTTTACCTGTTTAACTACATAAAATACCCACGTGCCATTTTACCTTTTGTTAGTTTGTGCCCCGCACTCTTTATATTCTTTCATTATTTACTAAAGTGAAGTGTTTTATTTCATCTTTTTTATGTGGAATTAGTCAAGCAGCATTTTAATCTAGTAAGTAAAAATATATTTTGAATCAATTTTTAAATTACATTTTTTTAAAAATGTATTTTTATTGAGCAATTTGTAACTTTTAAGAGCAGCGGAAATTTAATAAAGGGCCCATTTCTTGTAAAATCAGATTTTCCTTCATTTTTTGGAATAAGAGTTTGATGTAGTATGAAATATGAATCATTGTTAAAGTTTCAAAACACACCTTTCAGTCCTCAGACCGTACGGCTCACATGTGGAAACTAAGCTGTTTAACCACTGCAGTTTATGCTGAACTTCTAAAGAGAGATTCAGCCCAGACTGCTTTTTGAATGAGGCGCAACACAGAGCAGCCAATTCACGTATAGCACCCTTAAAGGCCCCACTGGCATGTTTAACTCTAAGGGATAGAGAGAGATTTAACAATAGTCACGTAAACATAAATTATGACTGTTTTTGGTGCATAAACCCAGTGTTATAAATGCGGAGAGGAACGTAAGATATGGACCCCTTAGTTGTGTATTTCAGTGGTGTGTCATCTGACCATGTCTCGTTGATCTCCTATAAACCACGCAGTGTTCTCATTTGGCAGATGAAAATGTATTGATGGGATAAAGATTAGCACATAATGAAAGATGATTAAATATAATTAATGATTACTCTTTAATCGGTTTCATATGCACTTGATGTTTAGCGTACACAACTCTGTTGGCAGTATGAATATTAAGTGGGAAATGTAAATAGTTTAGTGGTATTGAATTGTTTTAAGTCTTGGCTTTTCTCCCTGTGCAGTAATGCCATCGGTCCCCTGGTGGCTCTGTGGATGATCTACGAGCAGGGTGGGGTGAAGCAGGACTCGGCCACCCCCGTGTGGCTGCTGTTATATGGTGGATTGGGCATCTGTGCTGGTCTGTGGGTGTGGGGCCGCCGTGTCATCCAAACCATGGGCAAAGACCTCACCCCCATCACCCCCTCCAGGTGAGATCAGTCTCCTGAAAGAGCTGCATGCCTACTGTGCATGGGGCATCTACCAGGTGCATGCATATGATATATTTCATAGATTTTTAGTGCTCTGTATTTTTCAACATGTCAGTATTTGATGCCTGAACCTGCATGTATTTTACTTATTTATTTGCTCTTTTTTTTAATATCGCATGTTTTAAAAAGGCCTACTTCCATTTTCTGGGTGAAGATTGAAATGATAGGTTTCCTTAATATGTGCTGCACTTTTATTCCCTTAAAAAAACACCATTCCTGGATGAACCTCCAGTCACAACTACGCTTCTGTCCCGCTCCAAAACCCAGCATCTTTCTGGAGTAGTACATTACAGAAATGGAGCACTTGCCTCGCCAACTGGGTCATTGCTGTTTATCTCCCATTAAAATCTCAGCAGATTAGAACTGTAAAGCTTACATTTGGGTTCTTGCTCACAGTCCCTCTTTGTGTTGGCACCACAAAATGAGTTTCATGGCATCGAGCAACTGTGGCATGAACTCAACTTAATAGGATGTTGGAGCAAGGACAGCTCTTATGCAAAGAGACTTATCACTATTTGTTCCCCCCTCACCAAACCAACCATGTCTGCTAAATTTAGCATGACACTTGCACATAGAACCTTTATGACCTTGTGCTCTTATAGTGACCAGGCAAACAGTTCAAAACAAAACACACTCACTATGCAACACGGTTATGATAGCAGGAACGTGGCCTACTATTTATGCCATTAACAAACACCCAGTTAATATAAACTGAAAAACCATCTTTTTTTACGTAATGAACAAATAAAGCAGCCTGTTTAGCCTTATGAGAAAGTATCTGAGCTGTTCTGTCACAGCAGGGTTTAAGACTTCCCACGGTTTCTTGGAAGTCTTCACTGATCTCAATATCAAGACAAGGAGATCAAATCTCCAACTGCACTGAATATTGTTACAACACCACTGCGCAACACACTCACAGCTTAACCATGGAGGTTTTCTGTTGTTAGGAGGTACGACAGGGTCTCTCCCTTAACATAATCAACGTACCCAGCGAAATGGGGATCTCGTGATTGTGGTAGCAGGGAGTTTGTTATTGCTGTGTAGATCTAGTCTAACATGAGACAGCAGAGGATCTGTTCATTTCAGTGGGTTGCTAAATCCCAGCGCATAAAGTACTACTTAGACTCAGAAGCTGACATTTTTGTGCCAAAGGCCAATAAAATTCCACACTGAATTTCAGGCAACGTCCTAAGCCCCGTTTGACATTTTGAATATTTGTGCAGGGCAAATATGATCATGGTTTATTCAGACGCACTAAGTGCCAAGATTCATCCTAGTAAATACTGCTGTAATTATTTAGCCATAAATATTTGTTTTTGGCTGGTTTCCAACAGTGGTAACTTGACATATTATTATTTGAACCTTCCAGTGATCTGAGCGGTGAACACCTGTATTTTCTGTCGTTTCGTAGTGATAAAACATCTGGTATTTGAGCCTAAACTTCTCTTACAAACAGTGGGGTCCAAATGTCTGAGATCACATTGTGTTTTTTCTTCCTTTACACGTGGAAGTACACAAAGTTTCAGAATTTTGAAAAATAATCAAGAAATCTGTTTCACAATATATATGCTTGTATATATACTCTTTTGTATTTTTAATGTTATATCTGGCATTCCTAGCGAGGAGCAAAGTAAGCTTTTCATTGTATATAAGGAAACCTGTTTCCTCTGTGCAAATGACAAACACTTTGAACCTGAACTTGAACTAAAGTAAAACTGAAGAAATACTCAAATTCTGCACTATTCCTAGGTCACCAATTATGCAAATTTGTCCCAGTTGTCCTTGCCAGCTGGAGTGCATAAGGTCATTTGAGCACAAGAAGGACTTACTGAATATTAAGGAATTCTTAAATTCGTGAAATTCCTCTCATAATATAATATGTAATGAAACGCCATATTTAATTAGAAAGAAATGCAACATAAAAACAGTTTTTCTAGTGGTGTTGGACTTTTGGGCCCTGATGTAAGTTATAATACCTTAAATACTGCTAGTTTTCCAAGAAAATATCAAGAAATATGTAAGAAAAAAATGTGATAAATGAAATGGTTTCTAAACCAAAAAACTGACATAAAACAAAAACAAATATCAAGTACCAATATGCGTTCTGGGACACCCTTCATGAGCGAGAAGAGAGGGAAAGAGAGATGAAGGTGAAGAGTAAGCAAAGGTGTTAGTTTACTCAAATAAGGCAGTAAGAGAAACTTATTCGTATAAATAATTTAGACCATTAATCTGACAGTTGTGTTTTCAAATACCCCGATGTACACACAGACACGGCTAACATTTAATATATACCAAAGCGCAGCTCTGCATTTGCTGCCTGTCTTGTCATCTGCGTAATGTCTTTGTCGCTCAGTTTTGCATGCCCTGAATACTCTGCTCCAGGTTTGCATGCTGGGTGCATGAGCCTCTCCCTCTGGATTGCATGCGTTGCCAGTGCTGGTCTTAATAAAGGTATGACTTTATAAAATGATCTCTTGTTGCCCTTCCTGCAGTGGATTCACTATTGAGTTGGCTTCGGCGCTCACTGTTGTGCTGGCGTCCAATATCGGACTCCCAATCAGTACCACACACTGCAAGGTAAAGACTGACTCGGGTGACGGCTGGCCGCTTCCACAGGTTACTGTGTACCTAGAGAGAAGAGAGTGTGAGCTTCCTGCTTTCCGAGGAATTCTGAGGTGCTGCTCATTCCCGGCTATCAATTACACTACTAATCAATTAATCTCAGGGTTATTTAGAAAAATAAGCAAGAAACCGTAGCTTTTAAAAAGGCCCCAAACCACAAAATCAACTTAAAGGAACCAAAACAAATTGTGCACGTCCTTGAAAAAGAAATCGAAAAAATACTTTATTGAAAAAAGAAAAAGAAAGTTGATTTTAAATGATATATATATATTAAATTGGAGTTTCTTCAAGCAATTCTGGTAACATTCTCATCAGATATGACACTGCTTTTTATGTCCTTAGCACTCGGCAAAAATCAAGTTGTCTGATATTAATGCAGTCCCTGCCGTCCTACTTCTGACACCACCCGTCTGGAAATTGTTTCCGATAACCATCACCCAGCTCAACTGCACACAAATGTCAATGGGACAAAGTCACGTCCCACATAATTGAAAGCAGCCTCTCAACTTGGGTAAAGCAGCCCTCTCACACCCTCTGGAAAGGAGGACAAGAGCTCCCTCCTCCCCTCTGAAACAAAGAGTCGGTGCATACGGAGTCAAAGAGCTCGCAGCAGTCTCTTTGAAAGTCTCGTCCTGTGTGGTGCCCCCACCACTCTTCCTCTCTCTCTCTCTCTCTCTTCCCATGGCATGGTGCTTTGTATTTGTGCTGTCTGTTTGCTTGGGTCACCCGGGGTCTGCTCCATGCTCTTACATATCTCTCTGTTGTCTGTGTTTCCGTCTCCTTCTTTATCTTTGTCTCTTCACAGTGGATTTTGCATTGAAGTAATGAGCGCTCTAACAGTGCTTGTTGCCTCAAATGTGGGCGTTCCCATAAGCTCCACCCACTGCAAGGTACCGAAGCTGTTGTGAGGAAACTTTAGTAGTAAGCCCCACCCAATAGCTTTATTAGCATAATCACAGAAAAGCTGATCACCTCTCACACCTGCAACCATGTGAAATCAAGATGGCTTTTGATTTCATGTGCAATACATCCTTGAATTTCAGCTGCTTATAGTTTTAGTCTAAAAGCCAATAGAAGTCCAGATACCACTGGATCTGTATAGAAGAAAACTGCAATTTCATAATTACTACATAAGTAATTGCACATTAACCCCATTTTAATTGACATTGACATTTCAGAGCTGTACTTTACTGTAGTACTGGGAAACGCTTTGTATAATCATTCATTGCGAGTATTTACCACTCACATGTCAGATTAATATTAGGCCAAGGAAAACACAGAGGCAAGGAGACTTTAGGAAATTACATCATGTCCACTTACCCTTCCCAAATTCATATCTCCACTCAGAAAAATCATTTGGTTTCTGTCCTATTAATGGAAAATACTAACATCTAAATTCTTCTCTGCCTCTTTGAGTGCCGTATAATGGCTTTTTGAGGGCTTCATGACTTTTGAGTCCTCACTGAGGAATAGGCTATTAGGGGAACTAGGGTGTTTAGAGAGCTTTAGGGGGCCAAATGGGAGCAATTAGACGTCTACGTCTAGTTACAAATGGACCCTTTCCCCCGAGGACTCTCTTTGTACATCTGCAGAAGGCTGGATGGGTTTTAATCATGCCATTTCCTTTACTGCTAGGGCCAATCTGGCATTCTCAGGTGTAAACAGAGATTCCGTGTGGCTCTGCGTTGAAATTAAGTGTTATGACCATGACTTTGCTTGTTTGGCTTACATGCATAGTGTCATGTATATTTGAAGCCTACAAAATGTAAAGTGTGGTGATGAATAGATCCATGTTTTTTTCCCAGTTGTCATCAACAGCTGACCAAAAGTAGTTGTACACACTTGTGAGGAGCCTGAAGGTTACATTTCTATCTCATTTTGACAGTGGCAGGTGCCTCCAGTAGGCAAAGGCTGCTGACTGGCTTGTAAGTCGAGGCATTCGTAAGGGTTGCATCTCCACCAGGTCGTGGTGCCAACCATAATAGACATCTCCTGAAATGCTATTAGCTGCACAGACTGCTTCAGTTTGGGTTCATTTAAATATTCATGCATGCTTGGCGTGAAGCCAGCATTGGACGCTGAATTGGCTCAAGTACGAACTCCATTTATCCTGCAGTCCTTTTATAGATGAAGTCTCCTGGCTGTTGTTGACTCTCTGTTGTTTGACTCTTACTCCAGATTTAGACCCCCCGGCTGGAAGCTTGGGTTACACTGACCGTATAAGAACAGCCAAATCATTCCCTTAGCTAGCAGCCCAGCTGTCTACCGGGCACCTGACACCAGCAGCATGTATGGAGATGTTACTCCTCACGGTGCCTCTGTTACACTTCCCTCCGTGAGGGTGGGAGAGATACGTTCCTGTAGAACTGCAGGGAGAAACAGGTTAAGAAACAATGGCCTGCACAGATAATGTAACATGAGCAGTGAGATTATGAGTAAGAAAATTAACCCTTGCTGTGGAAGTAGGAAGAGAATAGGTGTAACGGTCTGTAATTAACACAATAATGGCACAAAAGGGTCTCTTTTATTATACGTATTATTACACATTGCAGTACAATACATATTATACATATTAAGAAATATAATAATACATATTATTTTTATTATTGTCACATTTAAAGTCATATTTTACTATTTTCGTTAAATAAAGTTCAGTCTTGCTGACGTAGTCATTGCCCACGCTCTGCCCACAAATAAGGTCTTTGCGGTTGAGGTTGGACGAGCTTTACAGTGGCAAAAATCCCAATTAGCCTAATGAATTAAATCTGGAGTTTTGATTTTCTCCGTCATGTTGAGTTTCCATTTAAAAATGCTGTGCTACCAAACTGGACTGTGATGCTGTGGCTAATTAAAACTAATGTGGTTGGAAAAGCTTTATTATGTGCCATAAAACGATCGGACATTGGGTGCCACCTTTTTAATCCATTTTCAACATTAAATCTACCTCAGGAACTTTAAAGACTTATCAATTTCTTTGCTGGGAGTTTTTATTTTAGAAATAGAATTAGCAAATACACAAAATATGGTTAATTATTGGAAGGTCATTCTGATTATTTTCATTGAATAACTTACTTTCAGCTTAGAGTTTAGGTAATATTCTGATCCGGTCAGTCAGGATCACAGTTTCACTGAAAATAAAGAGAAATGAGAAAATGTGTTTTTCTTCTTCCCATAATCTACAGGAAATTAGGAAGAGGCAAATGAGTTGAATATGTCCAATGTTGAATATGTCAGGTGCAGTAATTCCCGCTTTATGTGGTTGAATGTGTTGAGGTAACAGTGGTGAGTCCATGTTGAGGCTCACTAACTGAAATGTCCATTTTTCATAACCTGTGATGAATGACTCCTTGAATCTTGAATGACTCCTGAGATAAACGGATTCACACAAATACAGCAGTAATAAGACTTTTGAAGTGCTCTAATGATTGCGTTTCAAGTGTAGTATAGAGTAGTATAGAGTGCCAGAACAGGCAAAAATACTGTTTTCTAAGTGCTGTTGATGGGTTTTATTATTATTTTCAGTTATTTATCTGAAACAAAGATAATTAATCTAAAATGTATTTTACTTTACATGCATGCTCCAACCAGCCGCTTCATTAAGTACGCCTCCTTGTATCTACGCTCAATTTCATAATACCTGTTCTGTGGTGGTCGTGTGGGGGTCCTGACCATTTAATAACATAGTAGAAGTGGGTTACCGAAGTGAATTCTCTAACTAGCACTGCAAAGTGCACCTGTATGTTAAGAGCTGGGCAAATGGACAGAGTGTGGATACTAGGAGGTGTGTATGTAAATGTAATATCAGTGGGGCACAAATGGTACCCAAATAATTGAAACAAGGTGCAAAATAAATATTATTTGAAATGAATAACACACTCTAAATTGACTATCCTTAAATATATGCTATAGTTTCTCATTAGGGTGAATGAGATTACAGCCAGCGTTCTGTAAAGCTCATCTAACTTTGCAACAGCTTCTACTACAAAATGAAATTAGACCCTTTTGTAGGCTTTTACTAATCTAGTTTTCTCTGTCCTGCAGCTTAATGTTTTGATATTGTGAGATGTGTTCAGTGCTTCTGCTGATTGTTCTATGTGTGTGTGCGTGTCCAGGTGGGCTCGGTGGTGGCCGTGGGCTGGCTCCGTTCCCGGAAGGCGGTGGACTGGCGTCTGTTCCGCAACATCTTCCTGGCCTGGTTTGTCACGGTCCCTGTAGCAGGCCTGTTCAGTGCTGCTGTCATGGCCCTGTTTGTCTACGGCATCCTGCCTTTCGTATGAGAGGGAGCACAAGGGATAGAGAGAATGTATAAATGAGGCGATGGGGGCAAAGGCAAGAAAAAAAAATCATTAGACCGAAAGACGGTAAGATGAGTAGAGAGATTGAAATAGAGTTGATGGAGATGAGGAGATGGCCAAGGGGGTGGGGGGGGTGTTTAAAAGCTGCCTGGGGAGCATCCAGAATTTTCTGACGTATTGTTCTTTGTTTTATCTACAAGTATTTATTTTATTTTTCTTTTTTTCAGTTTTAGCTGTTGTAATGTTAGCAAAAACAGTATGTCTCATGAATCAGTGCATTTCATTATCAAAAAAAAAAATGTCTCTAAACCTGTGGGCAGGCAGGCAGAGTTTGCTCACGGTCAAGGCTGCGTCTACATGGTGAAACGGTCAGATGCGCACATTTGAACAGGCACGCACACACCAGAAGTGCATGTATTCTTAAATGACCACTCACAATATCATTACACAAGAAAAGAGGGCTCATAAAACAACATATGGCAGAGTGTAATCAGTCTGCTACATTGAATGACGCACGAGTCTGTTCAAGGCTTCATTTGTTCTACACCATACTGGATGTATATCATATACCATATACACTGAAATCCAGGCCATGCAAATAATATACTACAATAACTGCTGTATCTGCCGGAGCTATGATTTAAGGTCCATAAAATCAGCTAAGTGTAAATACTGTGTCATACAAGTTTGCTTACCTCAAACAACTCTCTGTCATCCAAAAGCAAAGCTAGTGAGTAAGTCAAAATAAACGCAGAGAGTGGAGTAAAACACTTAAGACTCAAATTTTAATCATCATTATGGGGTAAACGGAACCCTTTTATCATTATATTTATACAGACATTTCCATAAGCTTTTTTTAAATAGAAGTAATAAGAAGGATATCACACTTTTAATTATGTATGATAACATTTCTACTGTACATATTTTCCACGATGGACTTCGGATATATCTTTATTTGCTCTTTCAGTCTCGGTGTCTCTTAATATCATAGAAGCTTCAGTGTTGGGCCGGAGTATGGACAGATACAAAGCTTTGACAGAGCAGTTACACACTGCTGGAGATGAACACAAAGAAATAATAATGAAAAAATCACAAGACCATGACGATTCAAACAAATCCAAAAGCTGCAACACCCAAAGAATTTGAGTCATCTAAAAGTTTGAATCCGGTCCAGTTAGTTTGACATCTAATTTTGAAATTTGGGTGTTGTTTTGTTTATTAAAGCTCATAATTAAGCCAAAATTCCCTCTTAGCAATGCATATCATTTCCTACTCACTGGAACTGGGGGATATCTTAACACTGCACATATGTAATGTTTAGCTAATCAATGATGAATATTGTACGTTACAAGATTTTGGATGCAAGACACTTAACATTGTCTGAAACCAGACCTGTGAATATGTCCTCACTGATTTAAGAGCCGTCGGAAATGGCTTTTTTCTGGTGTGCCGAGAACTGTAACATATACAGTTCTCAATAATTCACTCGGCTCTTTGTAGAAATGTTTTACCAAAGACTTAAATTGCGATTGGAAGCTTTTTTCAGTCTCCCATTCGTCCCTGTGTAAAGTTACCCGAGAAATCGTTTATCTGCTCGGAGACGCTTTTAACGCTTCCGATGAGTATTAAATACAACATCGTAACGAAACAAAATCCAGAAGTGTATTGGAATGCCTGTAGACCCCATTCATAAAAATAATACCAAGATAATGCCTATACGTGCAGCTACAGCCAAAACCTACTAAACAGCACGTAATGCTGTCCCATTGCACAAGCGTACGCACACACTCACATACACAACCACCATTACTACACCAGCATTCGCACATGCTCTTTTAGTAAGGCAGTGTCAGACGCTGTGGATAAACACGGCCTCTAGTGCACAAATGTGGTGAATTACATTAACACTGCAGTGTCACGTGATGTAATCCCACTGTTTCTCCATGCAAAGTCCTGAAGACATGCAGCTGATAAGACACTGAGACGCCTCAGCAATATCATTCATCAGACAGGACCGTGTGCAGCCGTCGTCTTATCTGTTGTCGCAGAGCCACAGATGGATCGAGAAAGAAAGAGTCTGGTTGATTTCTGACTGCGAGGGCATGCTTTGGAACCTTTAGTCAGAACGCGGCCATGCGGGCACAGCATGTGTGGTCAGATGAGGTCAACGTAGCGATAGGTCAGTGTCGATGGTTACTGGTCGTTCGGTTTTGTTTGTTGTTTGCTTAGCCAGGTTTGGCTGATGTTGAATTAAGGACAGCGGTTTGAAAGACACCTTAATACTCTGCCTCTGGATAGTCACCAGATTTGTACGTGTGGCTTTGAACCAATGCAAAGTGTTAACTTCTTTTTCCTCGTGTGTGTATTATACTTTTTGTTTTTATCTTTCATCATGAACAAATCTATGCTTCAATGGCCATTTGCCTTGTAATATTGTGCTTTACTGTTTGTCAGATACAGTAACTTCAGTACTGTGGTGTTTACATTGTCATATTGTAGAAATAACTCATTACAGTTGCCTAAAAATGTCAACGAAAGACAAACTATTAACTACAAATGATGAAATAACCAGGAATAGTGCAAGGTGTCTCATGTCCTTTCATGTTTTAGTTAGTAGCGGTGTGAAATATGATCATGTGTTACTCGTACACCGCTGCACTTAGGAAAAAAAAAGAAATAATACTGAAATAAACTGTACATGTTGGGTGTGATTTAAAAAATATTAAATCAATAGATATATAAATTTCATTCAAACTATATTTTTCTACATATCTGAGTTTTACCTTGAGTGCTGACTTTTGTCATGGAGAGTGAACTGGGCTCGAACAAGTCCTGTTAGACATTAATGTGATGTTGAGAAATGGATCTAAAATATGTCCTGATCTAATGGTTTCTTAATTAATGCAATATATAAGAGAATAATTCAGGTAAGGGTTTTAACAGACTAAAAATCCTGAGGGATACTTTGAGAGATTCCATATATCCATCGATTCTTTTGCCCAGGGAACTTTCTCCTTTGTTTGAGAGAACGAGAGAGTGGTTGCTAATTGTTCAAATTCAGCGATGTTCATGATTATTTTTGGAAAGTAAAGGATAAAAAAAACTTTGTAATTTTGTTTCCCTGCATTGCAATAGTAAGTTGCCAGATAGAACCTCCACAGCGGTGGCGTCACCACTGTTTAGACAGATGGGAGCACAGCAAAGCGAGGTTTTTCACCAGACCCGTCACTCTTACAAACCAGCCGGTGACATTACCTGCTTTTCGGCAGTTGTTCTTTCTATCGCTGGCATATTTATGTGTATATAGCGAAATTTCATATGGCCAATGTCTCTCAGAGTATGCAGTAGCATGCGTGGCCACAGGAGGGTAGCATTTAAAAAAAAACACACACAAAAAAAAAAAACAGACCCCTCACTTAGGACAAAAGTGCCAATGGCTATGCTTCGTGGAGCTTCATAGAAAACTCGCAAAACCCTTCGGAAAATCTGTAAATCATTGTGGTTACAAAACAAACCTGATACGAATTCAACCGATCAGTATACAGTATCACATCTGGAATTTTTGTACAAGGAAACTATCTAGTTACCGTAGGGGAAAAAGTGAAGGTTCCAGTTTTCTACTCGGCAGCATATCGACGTTCTCCCTTAGTGGATGTACTGATTGCGTTTATTTTCTATGTTCTCATCCGCATTTAAAACTAGACAGAATGTAGCCTACTCCTTTGCTGGCCTGCTGACGCCTGCTATATGTTGTCTCTGTACTGCCATGCTGTTAGTGCCATGCTGTAAACTGTCTGGTACCCTCTTAAGACAAGGCTGTAGACCTAACAATACTACCCTTAACTGCATATGTACTGTATTATTGTTTTATTTCTTTTGACTTTTTTTGTGAGAGTTGTCTGCATTTTAACTAATTAAATTATGGGAATTAAAATTACAAAGAATAACAGAACTGTGTACCATCTGCTTCATTCATGCCGTGCCACACTTTCATGCGCATTTGATCTACTGTAATCAAATGATTGTCAGCCTAATGGGAGCTTAAAAAAGTGCTGGGTAAAACGAGAGGGCAACAGAACACGCACAAGTCATGTATTATAAAGAATAAGTTTATTAAGTGAAAACATTGGAAATAGCCATCCAACAGACAAAGCTCCTCTGGGTACTGTTGCAAAGGTGAAGAATAGAGCTGTATAAAAAGTCACTCCTCTGCAGAGCGTATGAAGTTTGATTAAAAACAGTCAGAATTTCTGAATTTCAAAGATTTCTTTTTACCAGGATGCCTTTAAAAGGATCTTCAAAGAACCATGAAAGTACATTCAGACATGAACCTATAGTGGAAACATAATCAGCATTCCCAAAACAATGGTTTGTGTATATCTTGAGCAAGTCACACATTCAGAAATCTATGCATACTTGCAAGAGCAGCACTAAGAAATCTCACAAACCGAAGAAACCTACTGTAGGTCCTTCACCATGCTCCACACTTCTCTACCAGTGCTCTTTGTGGCAGCCTTGAGCCTTGACCATCTCCGATGTTGAGGTTTGAGTTCTGGACGGTTTGTGGTCCGAGAGCCCGGAAGAACAGCTAACGTTACCTTGCTTGGAAGAATCGACTTCTTCACCTTGGCTACACAGTCTTAGTGCTTGTGAGATGAACACATCCAAGTCAAAGGGTGAATGTTCTTCTCTGGTAAAGGGGAGTGAAGGTGAAGGTTGAGGGTTGCTTTGAAACGTGTTGGATGGACCTGGAGTGGGAGAAGAAGGTGAGGAAGGTAGCAGAGAAGGAGGAGAAGAAAAGAAAGGAATAGGACTTCTCCGACTATGCTGGTGGAGAAGATTAGACGTGTGCAGCATTGAAGGAGGCTGTGTTTGGGCAAGGGAATGAGGGAGTAAAGTTGGGGAAATGGGCAAAGGAGGAGAACAAGGGGAGTTGGGAGGTTCCTGAGGTGAACCTGGAGAATGGAGGCCCGATTGTGTGCTCTCCACCCAGCGTGAGATTTCTTTGAACAAATTTGCAGGTTCTTCTGGAGGAAACTGCTCAGCACTGCCCCCTCTGGGCCCTGGGAGGGCATTGCGCTTCCAGTGAGACAAGTCCAGTATCAGCTTGGGCTCCGAATAGTGCTGTGGCTTCCCTTCGCGCCACGCTATCTTATCCAAGTAGGACGGAGAGCCCACTTTGTAGTCGCAGGAGCGGCCGCAGTCCAGCTCCATGTAGTGACCGCATGCTCTATCCAAAGACGAGTGGGACTGCTCCAGGAAACGTTCAGCCGAGCTGCTGTGTGAGTATTTGCGTGGGTCCACTTGGGCTTCCTCGATGACGGATGCTGAAGTCGCCCGGGGGTCTCGCTGTACCTCGTCTTCTTCAGCCTCTCCCAGCTCAGACACGCTCTGCATACACCCACACTGCTCCTGCTGCTGCCAGCACAGGTCTGATGAAAGACTTGAGAGGGATCGAGAGAAGAAGAGGAATTTACTGACAGGCAAGGATGCAAGTCTGTGACCTCACAGTGATCTGATCCAAACATCATTCATTTATATACAATTCAAAACATCATTAAATCGCAAAGCAATTTACCAGGATTCTATTATTTTGGCGCGATTCAGAAAAAAACCCACCAAATACACAAATTGGTATGATTATCTTTTTTATATTTAGGCCAAAATGTTAGCACCAACTTTACTTAATATTCTTAAAATCAATTGTATTTACTTCTAACACTGGATGAAGATGAAGATACACACAGTACAATGTAAGACCTTAAAATGCTTAAACACTGTGGTTTTTGCTTGTAAAGCCTCAAAATAACACTGAAATAAATACAAATGAACATTAATGCAGTAAAAAGAATGTCTTGTTTTATACGAGATCACTGATCCTGTGATACGGTTAGAAGAATACAGATTTAGTTCTCATTTCTGCACCTCAGCCACTGCCTGGATTTGTTCAATTCCTCTGGCTGAAACAGGAATTGAATGGCAACCACCAGTTCTGGGTTGCCTTAAGGAGAGATTTGGAAACGTTTAAGCCATCCCACATACATAAACTGCAGACAATGCATTGCATTTAAGCTATTTATTCAATTCTACACTTAAAACTGGTTCTACGATTAGTTTTTATTCTAATGTTGTCGTTTTTCCAAACAAATGAACACTAAATGAACAATAATAATAGTACATTCAATAGTGTAATTCAACAACTGAGCAGCAAAGTCAGGGTTCAAAATAACGACATCTGTAAGTCCTTATTCATGCAGCACTTTTCATTTCAGTTATAAAATCTCAGTGTTTACTCAGAAGACAAGTTAAACATTGGGAGGACAAAATACAATGAAACAGTAAATGCTATTCCAGAGCTCAATAATAATAATAATAATAATGATAATAATAATTATATTATTACCTATTAACTGAGCTGTAAGTGATGTGAGAAATTTGCAGTAAGCCTGCCTCAGCTAAGTAATCTGGACAGGCTATAATGCTTCAAAGGTTTGGCAAGATATGCCAGAGCTATGCCATTAAAAGCTTTAAGTGTCATAAACAAAATTTGGAACGTAGCAGGAGGTGAGTGTGGACTAAGACCAGAGTAACATGCTCAGAAAATTCCTGCTGAGCACACAGGCTGCATATTTAGAGAGACAACAGGGCAACCAGTAAGTAACAAGTTGCAGTTCATTTAGAAGTTATGAAAGCATGAACTGAAGCATCTGATCTATTGGATATGTTTCTGAAGTGGATTAAGACCCCAATGTCCTTGACTGTAGCTTTTGGTTGCACAGAAAAAGCTTTCAGGTTAAGGATAAGCTCTGTGACCTTAGTTTGAGTGAAGCACAACCGCAATACTTCTATCAGAATTTAGTAGAAGGAAGCTCCTGGTCACCCAGACTTTTGTCTTTAGCATTTTGTGTAAGTGTGTCAGTGCTGATGTATAACTGCATCATCATCATAAAAATAGTGGCGAACGTTGACTTGAAAAATGCTACGTTTAAAGGGCTCCAAAGTAAACAGAGCCTCGTGGGACACCATATTGCACTATGTTTGGGAAAATTTCTCATCATCAACAAATTAGTAGCACTCTTTAGGAAATTTAGTAAGATCTAAATCAGGCAAGAGCACGGTGGCGTGGTGGGTAGCGCTGTTGCCTCACAGCAAGGAGGGCCTGGGTTCGATTCCCGGCCGGGTGACCGGGGTCCTCTCTGTGTGGAGTCTGCATGTTCTCCCCGTGTCTGTGTGGGTTTCCTCCGGGTTCTCCGGTTTCCTCCCACGGTCCAAAGACATGCAGTCAGGTCAATTGGACATACTAAATTGCCCCTGGATATGAGTGACTGTCTGTGTCTGTCTGTCTGCCCTGCGATGGACTGGCGACCTGTCCAGGGTGTATCCTGCCTTCCGCCCGAAGACTGCTGACGGAGAAGCGGCTTAGATGGATGGATAAATCAGGCAAGAATGTATCTGTCATTTGGGTGAGTGGGAAAAAACATTAAAACAACCCTTAAAACCCCACCTATAACTCCTTAACGCTGGAGTATCTCGTGGCACAATAGCTGTTTTATATATGACCCTATTTGGCCTTCATCCATGTTTCAATCTCCATTTGGCCTTTTTTCTTTCAGAGCCACTAAAGCCTGCTCTCCCAGGGGCTACCAGCCTGATTAACCTCCACCTGCTTATGCTGTGAGCTGTAAATAACGGCCTACACCTCAGATTAGACCATCTGGCTGAGGAAAGGACAACAGTGACAGGTTTTTAGATGTTATTAGAGGTTCAACTGTGAGACATAATTAAGGAGATACATGCTTTTTTTATATGTGACCTGCTCTCACTATCAGTAAGCCCTGAGGTTTGTCCCTGATAACCTCCCTCTGCTGTGATACTGGCTTTCATTTCACTCTATAATAAATCACGTAGCCAGATACCATCTTTTAACGATCGTATTTATGGCCTGCAGCTGACGGAGCAGGTTTAAACATTACAGATCAATAAACTGTAAGTCGGTATGTTCTCCTTTGAGTTACTAAAATTAGCTTCTTTGCTCTATTTTACAGTTCTGCAAAGTATAAATAATGTATTATATTGGGCTCTGTCAAACATACCACATAAACACTAAGTCTTTTTCAGTGGAATACAACGGCAAGCTAGAGTGGGATTGAGTAGTAATTTTGAATATGACATTCGGTGCAGATACTAAACTTAATTAGTGTGTTATAATAGTTCTGAACTACTAAACTGGACTGAAATCAAACACATGTATGTGGACACCCGTATGTCAGATCCATATGTGCTTGCTGAACATTTTAGTTCAAAACTACAGACATGAATATGGAGCTGTTCCCCCCCTTTGCTGCAGTAACAGTTTCTACTCTTCTGGGACGGCTTTCCACTAAATTTTAGAACATGGCTGCTGGGATTTGCTTCAGTTTAGCCACAAAATCATTAATGAGGTCAGGTACTGATGTTGGGCGATAAGGCCTAACTGGCAGTCGGTGTTCCAATGAATCCCAAAGGTGTTGATAGGGGTGAGGGAAGAGCTCCGTACAGTCCAGTCAACCTCTTTCTTACCAAACTACTCGAATCATTTTATTATGGAGCCGCATGGAATCTGCCATTCAGCAACCTTTCTCAAACTGCTGCCACAAAGCTGGAAGCATGCAATTCATTGGAATGTCGTCCACTAAAAAAGATGGTTCTTTAAGGGTTCTTTAGAAAAAAAAAATCTCTATGTAGAACCATAAACAACCAAAGAACACGTACATGATTAGTTCTTTGCAATCCTGCAGATTGAAGAAGAACATACTATTTATGACACAGTAACAATAGAAGAACACTTTTTGGTCCTATGTAGAACCTTTTTCAAAAAGGGAACCGTTTACAACACATTATCAATCTGAAGAACCATTACGTAATGCAAGGAACCCTTTCATGCAAAGGGTTCTTTGGGTGTTCATGGCCACATGTATGTATAGAACCTTTTCTTTATTAAAGAGCCATCTTTTTAAGAGCATAGCATTAAGATTTCCCTTCACAAGAACTAAGGGGCCCAAGCCACGAAAAACAGCTCCAGACCATTATTCCACCTCCACCAAACTTTACACTTGGCACTCTGCATTTGGGAAGGTAGCTTTCTTCTGCATCCACCACTGCCAGATAAAGTTCTGTTTAGGCCAGTCAAATTTTCAGAAAACTGTGTCGATGCTTCCAGAAGCAGTTTGGACCTAAGTAGTGAGTCCTGCAACCGAGGACAGGTGACTTTTACATGCTACGCACATCTGACATTCTCATTCTGTGAGTCTGTGTGACTTCCCACTTCACAACTGAGCTGTTGGTGTTCCTGCACATTTCCAAACAGTAACAATGCCAACAATTTCAGTTGACCAGAACAAACTCTAGCAGGGCAGAAATTTGAAGAACGTGTTGGACAAACATGTTGGACAGGTGGCTTCCTATGGCAGTCACTGAACTCTTCAGCACAATGAAATTGACTGCCAGTGTTTGTCTAGGCAGATTACATGGCTTGATTTCAAGCACCTGTTAGCAATGAGTGTGGCTGAAATATTCGGACACCATTAATCAGAGACGCTGTCCATCATTTTGGTCCGTGTAATGTAGACTAACCCAAAATGCATCTCTGAAGTAGCAACTATAGAGGAGCAACCACGTTTAACTTGAGATCCTTTAGAAAATTGTAAAGTTTGCTTTTCAGAATTTCTGTTGGTCCGTTCTTTATGACGGAAGCTAGCGTTCGGTATCAAATCGTGTAACAAAATAAAAACAGAATAAAAAGGAGGTAGGAGATTTTCTTATGACTGTACTAATGACCCTTATTCCTCAAAGTTGTTTGAAAAAATAGCAGATTTTACTGTTATTTAAAGACAAAGTGGTACAAACGACTGATTCATTTAACTTCTTAAGCTGTGGAAAACATTTTTTTGGCGCAAATGATGAATCAGCTTGCAAGTATGTGAAATCAAGTGGCAGTACCCCAGTACCCCATTCACATCTCATTTACATAAAGCACACCCTAACTCGTGCAGATGCTTCGGCGGGGAGCCAATAAAGCAACAGCATTCAGTGACTTGTAAGCCAGATAAGAACGTACAGGTTGAGGTCAAGCGGTGAGTGCACGGCCTTGCGCTACTGACCAAACTAGTGTTAAAATAACGATGACCAGAAAGAATAAAATACTGAACAATTTTTTTTTTTTTTTTTACACTAGAGAATTTTCTAAATAAAACTTAAACGCTGTATTTTTGCAGTGTATGAGATGCTTCTGCAGTAGCTGCATTTTGTGTTTTTCTTTATCGGGCAGTGTCAGTGGTATAAAACAAAAGCACAGTTTAATGCGTCTTTAAATGACAAGGAATAGTTGCAGCATTTGTTCCAATATGCATGTAAAAATAAGAACATCCACTTTTGTACTGAATTGTTTGATAATAATAGTTTTAGTTAGTTAATCACGCATCAGGTATTGCTTTCAGGTGGTTAAACTGTTCATGTACACACTCCTACAGACGTGCATTTGATTATATAGATATGCTAAAGCGGAAAGTGGTGAATAACAAAACCCTTGGTGAAATTAGTTTTTGCTCGTTTTACAGTCAGATTGATGAATAAGGGCCAAATGTTACAAACCCTGTAGCAAAAGTTGTCAGTAAAGGCCTACTGTACGTTCTTCTTCTTCTTTCGGCTGCTCCCTTTAGGGGTCGCCACAGCGGATCATCTGCCTCCATCTTGCCCTATCCACTGCCTCCTCTACTTTCACACCAACCATCTCCATGTCCACCTTCACTACATCCATAAACCTTCTCTGAGGTCTGCCTCTTCTCCTTCTACCCGGCAGCTCCATCTCCAACATTCTTTGCCCAATATCTCCACTATTCCTCCTCAACAAATTTCCAAACCATCTCAACCTGGCCTCTCTGGCTTTATCTCCAAACTGCTCCACCTTCACTGTCCCTCTGATCTGCTTATTTCTAATCTTGTCCATCCTGGTCACTCCCAATGAAAATCTCAGCATCTTCATCTCCGCCACCTCCAGCTCAGCCTCCTGTCTTTTGCCTACTGTATGTTAGACTGCAATATAATAAGCCTTCGCTTACTACACCACAAGCCCTTCATGCTGAAATGGGTGCTGAAAACTTTAAGAAGGGGTGAACAACACCGGCCCTGCTGAGGGCATCAAAGCGGGATAAGGAAGTGGATACGTTACCTGTCCCAGCGGCCGCTGAGTGGGTAGCTGTTTTCACTGACCAGGCTGTCTTCAAGCTCGTCCTCTATGCGGAAGGGCTGCAGGGACACGGGCTCGTCTTGAGGACAGGAATAGTGCCTGAGGAACGGGTGAGACAGAGCAGCCTCTGCTGTCAAGCGGTCCATCGGGTTGAAGGTCAGGATCCGCTCCAAGAAGTCTACAGCTGAGAAAAGCAATAAAAAACTGTGTTGATGCTGGATAAATGACAAGGAGATGAACACGATCAAGGTTGTGATCACATCAATAGTGCTTGTATACTTCTGTCCAGATCACCTATTCAGCAGTTGTAGTTACACTGGACCCCACTAAACTTAGAAACTCATTACAAACACTACAGTACATTCATAAATCGGCATCACCTTGATTTCACAAACGTACATAGCAAGTCAATCCAGTGTGTAGCTGTAGACCTTCCATACAGACCTTTCATACTAAATAACGTCATAACATTAGCTCCTCTATAGATATACATCATATAGCTCTTATATAGATATAGAAGAGACTATATTCCAAAACTGTCAAAAACAGCAGAAGCTACTACCGTGTCAACTTTGTGCATGTTTACAGGGTTTTTATCAAGCTGCTACACCTGCTTAGTGAATCCAGGCCTTGAGAGCTCCTCAGTTAATAGTGTGTTAATGCTCTCAGGCTAATGTACTCGTCTCACTCGACTGTGATACCCCAGAAGTGCATTCAACTGCCAATGAAAGGCTGCTTTTGCCTTGCAGCACTGCATTGCAGAGGCGATAGCAATGCATTATGGGTAATGCATAGGTGAGAGTCTTCAACAGCCTGTGCCTGCAATACGCAGTCACATCAAACATCACACAAAACCTAATCACTCCTCATTTCTTCTGAACTTGGCGACAATGTTTAGCAATATGCCACAGATTTTGGGGATTACTGTACTGTTCATTAACGCTTAAGGGGCCCACGGTCTACATATTTCTTAATTTCTTTCAATACTTTCCTCTTATGTTTATATTTTTATATCAGTGTGTGTGTTTTATATGTAAATGGAGTGAACGGTATGAAACTTATACTTTGGAACTTTTACATACCACATCAAGCTCTTTAATTTAAAAGGAGAGAGAGGAAAATTCACTTCTCCATGATATGGACTGGCCCACAGGCTCAACCAGAGTAACCAAAAAGATCCCCCTTCAGCACCTCCCACCACCTTTCTCCATTTGTTTCTCACCCTCATCCTCCACCTCGGGCAGCAGCTCCCGCAGCGATCTCCTGACCTGCCAGCCGCGGCTGACGTAAAAGGGCATGACCTTCAGCAGCTCCTGTCTGTCCTCTTCCCTCAGTACGGGCACCGTGTCCAGAATCAGCTGCATCTGCTCCAGCTCATGTGCACCTGCACACCAAAGGCATGAGGGTGAGGCTGTCACATAGATTACAGCAGCATCTTACACTGATATGAGATCAAGCTTGTCTTGTGTTGGAAAACTGGGGGGGAAAAAAACAGACTCGTTTTCCAGAAAGGGCAGATATACTTTTATCTCCTGAAGTCCACTTAGCATGTCATAATTCATTATTACATAACCATTTTCTACCTTCTCTTTAATCCTTAGAACTAACCGACCTCTGTTCTTTGTGACCGCATTCAAAAAGCCGTCCAAGTCTGAAAAGTCTAAGTCTGAAACGTCTAAGTCTGAAAAGTCTAAGTCTGAAAAGTCTTCCCCTCCTGTGGCTCTGTTACACATTTTCTGCAGTACCAACACTCTTTATCACTTCAACATGAAGTGGCTGTAGGCTGAACTATTATGAATTCAAAACAAGTTATCACACTTACATATGGATTGCATGGACTGTAGAGTGAATTGCACATTTAAGAATTGTTTACAAAAAACATCTCACTTTTCAGAAGTAAAAGGAAATGTAGGTTTTCCATGATATGGTCCCTACAGAATTCCTTTTTATTTCCTTCTAAGCAATCCTCCATGCTGTAGCTGTGGAAAATACAATGGGGTCTTCACACCTGGCTCCAATGGTGGGTGCTTGCTTTCTTAACCTTAATTCAGTTTAGAATACGACTTCTGTTTCTTATCTAGAGTTAGAAAGGCTTTACAAGAGCCTTCGTATGGTGGTGCATGTTACGTTTGCATTGTAATACGGTCCCACGTGCAAACACACAACCAAAAATTGGACTGTAAATTCTACACAGGCCGAATTACTCAGGCCTTAAAAACATGTAGTTATACATTGTAAAATAATTTCAGCTTCAGGGTCACCTCAATCTAAAAAAAACAAAACATTGAAAAAGCACACACACCCACGTTATCAGATTACTCCTATTTGACTGAACTGAGTAACTGACATATATGCACTCCTATTAAACCCTTTACATCCACCAGCGTATAAAATCGGGAGGGCTTTTCATAAGTTTTGTTGAATTATTTCTCATTCATAGCTCACTGAAACATCACAGATATTCCACCAAAAGCGCAGATTCTAAATGTTTAGTCAATACCATATTAATAATTGTGAGCAGAAGAAGAGATGTTTTATTATGATTTGGATTTGAAGGTTATCTTGTTTCTACTTTGTCAAAGAAAAATCTTTCCATTTCTGACAAGTTCTGGTCATTGTTTATATTAAAACAGATGGAAAAATGGGTTCATTAGATTAAATATAAATGTATTCATTGCTGGATCAATAAACCTTACGCTTACAGGCAGGGCTAAATTTGAGAAGGATGCATGGGGATGCCAAATCCAAAGAAAATGATACAGTGAATGATGAAAGAAGAAAGGAGAAGAAAATGCAAATTCTAGCAGCTTCAGGGTCCACCACAGATACACACACAAAGAGCTGGTGTAGAGCTTCAGCTCCTGTAACTATTTCAGCAGAATGGGCTGTTGACTTTGACTGGCTAAAAGAAAAATAATTCTGTTGTGGTTACTTTTTCATGAATCTACTTCTTCTATCCACGCTCTGAGCTTTCAGTAAAAAAGTGGACTTGACATGAATGTATTAAATCCATTAAAAACTTAGTAAGTGGTCCCAGCCCTGTGCCTATGTAATTAATTATGTTATGTTATTATGTTATATATATATATCGCAACAAAACCATGTATCTTCAAAGTGGTAAACTTTCAGAAGGAAAAAATCTGCAAAACTTTGAATGGAAGTCAAAGTGGCAATACTTTTTGCTAGTTATTATTACCATTGTCCTAAAAGTGTGATGGCCAGCTGGTGTTTTCAAATTCTGAGATCTGAGGCACAAGGTTTTGCTCTCAAAGCGGTAATATGTTATGTAAATCAAGTTTATAGCAAAGCAAAATTAAAACCATTACTATTTTTGACCAGCATCCAGTCTGACCTGCGAAGAGTGTGCGTCCTGTCAACATCTCAGCCAGGATGCATCCGGCAGCCCACATATCGATGGCCTTGGTGTAGTTGTTTGGGGACAGCAGCAGACGAGGGGAGCGATACCACTTAGTCACCATGCCCTCAGAGAGGTAGCCCTACACGATCACACACACCAAACAGACCATTACCTGCTGCAAAGATTCTGCTTCTGGCATAGTCATTTTACTTGTGACCACAAGAGCAGATCTTCATTCAAAGGCATGTGAATTATCTGCAGTAGGAGAACAGCACAGCGAGGTAAAATCAATGCATTGTTTACAGCGGCTCTCATGGCCTTAAGGCACAATACACTTGCCAGCCAGGGCTAAGGCAACTCGGCTATGGCCCTCTCCCTCCAGCCTGTCCTTTCCAGCAGAATAAACGACCCAGCGTGTCTTCAATCTTTAATGAGAAACAGCCGATGTAGCTGCATGGCCTCCAACACCCCCCACCAAACTCATTTTCTCCTTTCTTTCCTGTTTCCTCCTTCTCTCCTTCTCTTTCTCTTCTCCCAGCTTTCTCCCGGGGCCCAGGTGATAAATTATTTGTTGGCTGAGACCAGGTGGCCTCGCTCAGAAGGATGGCTTTGTGGGCAACAGGGACACAAACAGAAATGGCATTCACACATCCTAGACATGGTGAGTGCCTCTGCGCATCATCTAAGCAGAGTCATTAAAGCCTTTGGGCTGATTCACAAACCTGTGGACTCCAGATACCGCAAGATGAAAACCATCGCACAATGGTTCATAATGACTGTAGGAACCCTAACAGTAGAGCCTGATCAAAGAGGTTTATCTGATACACGATTTGTGTGACGTGACATCATGCCTAACCACAGGTTTAATCAGCATCTTGTATTCTCGAGCCACTTAAAGCGATAGTTTGGGAACAAATCTATAGTATGGATAAAATTCAGGTTTCAATATTATTGCTACCTTTTGGGGAATTCAGTGTGAATTTGAAACACCACTAAAATGACCAGTCTCCTATATTTAAGTGCCTGTGTACTGGCTATTTCAAGGGTGTCCAAAGTCTGGCCCCAGGGCCAAACGCTTAATATTGAAAGCTCTTGTTTCTGGCGAGATGGAAATTTAAATACTTTTTTATTGAGAGCCACAGCAAATGTATGTGCCTCATATGGGAAAAGACTGTAATGAATTTAGTATCAACAGACATTACAATAAATATTCAGGGAAGGCGAATATTTAAGGAATTTAAGGAATTCTTACTTGATTTTTTGAGCAAATAAAGACTTGAAAATGCCAGAAGGTGTCATCACCAAATTCTCAGAACGGTACCAAGATGCTTAGATCGATTCATTGCTCTACAAGGTTGTATTTTTCATGTTTTGAAAACTTAATATTTTTAATCACTTAGGAATAATATTTTAGCCCACAGGTATTTTGACATGGTCCAACCTGGCCTTCTTTAAATACTTTACTTCATATATATACATACGCTATACTGCCAAAACTCACCCATCCAAATCATTGAATTCAGGTGTTCCAGTCACTTCCACGGCCACAGGTGTATAAAGCCGAGCCCCTAGGCCTGCAGACTGCTTCTACAGACATTAGTGAAAGAATGGGTCGCTCTCAGGAGCTCAGTGAATTCCAGCGTGGTACCGTGATCGGACGCCACCTGTGCAGCAAATCCAGTCGTGAAATTTCCTCACTACTAAATATTCCACAGTCCACTGTCAGTGGGATTATAACAAAGTGGAAGCGATTGGGAACGACAGCAACTCAGCCACGAAGTGGTCGGCCACGTAAAATGACAGAGCGGGGTCAGCGGATGCTGAGGGGCATAGTGCGCACTGCGCAGAGGTCACCAACTTTCTGCAGAGTCAATCACTACAGACCTCCAAACTTCATGTGGCCTTCAGATCAGCTCAAGAACAGCGTAGAGAGCTTCATGGAATGGGTTTCCATGGCAGGGCAGCTGCATCCAAGCCTTACATCACCAAGCGCAATGCAAAGCGTGGAATGCAGTGGTGTAAAGCGCCGCCACTGGACTCTAGAGCAGTGGAGACGTGTTCTCTGGAGTGACCAATCACGCTTCTCCGTCTGGCAATCCGATGGACAAGTCTGGGTTTGGTGGTTGCCAGGAGACGGTACTTGTCTGAATGCACTGTGCCGAGTGTAAAGTTTGGTGGAGGGGGGATCATGGTGTGGGGGTGTTTTTCAGGAGTTGGGCTCGGCCCCTTAGTTCCACTGACAATTTCTTTGTGGAAACAGTTTGGTGACGGCTCCTTCCTGTTCCAAAATGACTGCGCACCAGTGCACAAAACAAGGTCCATAAAGACGTGGATGAGCAAGTTTGATGTGGAAGAACTCGACTGGCCTGCACAGAGTCCTGACCTCAACCTGACAGAACACCTTTGGGATGAATTAGAGTGGAGACTGAGAGCCAGGCCTTCTCGTCCAACATCAGTGTCTGACCTCACAAATACGCTTCTGGAAGAACGGTCAAAATTTCCATAAACACATTCCTAAGCCTTGTGGAAAGCCTTCCCAGAAGAGCTGAAGCTGTTATAGCTGCAAAGGGTGGGCCGACATCATATTAAACCCTATGGATTAAGAACGGGACGTCACTCAAGTTCATATGTGTGTGAAGGCAGACGAGCGAATACTTTTGGAAATACAGTGTATATTTCTAACAACTCAATAGTACGTAGTGTCCACCCTTCACCTGACTTACAGCTTCCACTCTTTTCAGGAGATTTGCTTGTCAGTTTTTCACAGAAATCTGCATGGATATTTTTCCACACCTCCGAAGTTCAGCCTGGTTGTATTTTCAAATTCTCACAATCTAAGCAAACTAAATCACCTTAAATGAAGTTGACGTCTATTGTTGTGAGAATATCAGCAGCTTCTTTGTCTGGTTTGTAAATGTTCTCAATATTTTGTCTTTTTTCCTTTCTCAGTAAAACTACTCACTCACATTGTGTGTTAGCTCTGCATTTCTTTCTGTAATAGTGTTTGAGCAGTTTGAGTATGGCAGCCTACTTTTAGGTGCTCATCTGAAGTGAAGTGCCTAAATTAAAAATAGCTCTTTGTAAAGCTTTAGCAGGTTTTCAAGGAAAAAATATATGATCAGTATCAAACGATAACCAAGTTTTCAACATTGGCAGCAGCATCAGAAAAGAAAAGGTGCCATCTCTCATACTTACTGACTCAGTTACTATATTAATTCATATACTCCTTATTCCCCCAGCTAGAGACAGCATTGTGTTTCCTCTCAGCAAGCCTCCTGCCCGCATAGCTAGAATGTGCGTTTCCAGGTGCTGCTATGAGCCCACAGTAAAGCTATCTGTCTCCCCCTCCCACAGTCAGGGACTAAATGTTCCCAACCATGCCATGAGCAGAGCGCCCTGTTACAGTAATGCGGAGCCAGGGTGTGGGACATTGACTAAGTCAGAAAAGACACACTGAACTGAACTGAACTGAAATTGGACCCTTTCCAGCTTGCTGATTCAGACTCATTCACAAAAGGACACGCCAGCTCGAGGGCACGGAAGATGAGCCCCAAGCAGCCAACAGGCAGGCTAAAGCTGGAGAGCAGCACGGGTGAACAGCAGGGGTGCAGACACGTCACCCTACAGCAAAGTCATCCAGTTTATAACTCACCAAACGCCTTTATTGTTTGCTCAAGCCATCTAGAACACAGCATGGCCCTTTGTTGTCCTGCTTTCACATCTGACTGTCTTGTCCGTCCCAAGCAGAGTCTACCCCTTCGCCCATTCCCTGATAACTCACTCCATCTTGGCCCGTCTCACACAAAGCCCCCCATTCATTTAGGCCTTACAGGCTCTGCTAATGTTACACAGTGTGTTCCCTGCAATAATAAAGCAGGACAATAGAGGAGCAAAGAGCCACATTAATCTTTCACAAGCCCTGATCCCAAAACAGTCAAGGTTATAATTCACTCTGATTATGGCGAAACCCTGCAGGACTGGCTGTGTGTGAGAGGGGATGTGAGGAGGCTTCTGAAAGTTAACGACTACACACAAAGCACACAGGCAAGTGTTTCCCAACCCTGCACATTTCAATGTATTCCCGGCTTGTGTTTTCTCAGCTCAGGAAAGGCTGTGTAAGAGGAATTTGACACGTTTTTACATTGTTAAGAGGTAAACAAATTCATTCCGAGTTGTCTGATTCGGAATGCGCAATTCTAGAGAAATGATTCGGAGTCAGCAGTTACAGGAACCAGACATTGAACGCATGTAGGCTCTCCCGACAGGTCCCCTAGTCGCCAATCCCTCCAGTAGAATGAAAATCAACTTTTAGATTTTTAATGAATATAATCTAATGAAATGCTTTCAGCTTAACTGTTGACTTGAAATGTTTCAATTCTGTGTTGAGCTGCTAGTGAGCAATGAGGGGCGAACCAGGAGAGATGAAAATGACCTGCTGTGAAAACCGTTCACGCGTCTCCTCAAAGAGACCTTCATAAACGTTGACTTGCTTAATATGGTGACAAAAACTCTTCTTCCAATTCCACTTTTTTCAGAATTTTTTTTTAAGAAAAAATAACCGAGGAAACTTAAAAAACGGCAGAAATTGTATTTTAAGGCTACTGTGAAAACGAAGTTAAAGCCCTACCTGAAAGAAAATTCTGACGAAATATCTTCTTTTGCGCTGCTTCTGCCAGAGACGATAGTTTTACAAAAACCTTTCAGTCAAAATGTACTTTTTAATCCATTCGTAATAGAGTGGTACATCATGGTGTACTGTATGGTAAAACAGTACCTTAAGAAAACTTTTCCGATTTATCACTATTTCACCTTGACCAATGAAAACTCAGAAGACATGCAGGTTCACTGGTCATTTCTGACAGCTTCAGAAGGTTATATTTGTGTGGTAGACATCACAAAACCCTATTCCTATCACCACCACTGTAAACAAATCTGAGTGGTATTTTCTACAGTGCATACATATCAACACAACATATCAAACCACTCTGACTGACTATTTACACTTCAGCCATTGAACTATCAGTGGAACTCCCATTTGGAGCCTACCAAAATATGCACTGCAGTCGGGTTGCATAATATAGACATAAAACAATTGTAGTGCTACACTCTTAAACATAAAGGTTCCCAAATTGTTCTTGGCTTGGATGTGAGGTTCTAGAAAAACCTGAATCGATATAGAACCTTCACATTATGTGGGAATTCTTTACATTTTAAAACAATTTCACTCTCACACATCTTATTTACAAACATGCGTCTTTAAAAGATGATCTCTGTAAACTACTAGGGAACCAGAAGTGGTTCTTCACTGGCATTGCTCCGAAGAACCCTTTTTCACACCTCCACTTTTAAGCGTGAAGGCATGTATGTTTGCAGCATGGTATAAAACAAAGTATTTTTTGGACTTTACCTTGTGAGAGTAGTGAGGGTCTACAATGCGTGCCAGCCCAAAGTCTCCAATCTTCAGAAGCAGCTGTTCAGTGTTGATAAAGATGTTGCCTGGCTTCAGGTCACGGTGCAGCACGTTTGCTGAGTGGATGAACTTGAGGCTTCGCAAGAGCTGGTAGAAGAGCAGGGTGGCGTGCTCCCCCGGCAACGGACCCCGCTCCAGTATGCGGCCCAGGTCTGTCTCCATCAGCTCCTGCACTATGTATATAGCTGTAAGCTGTGCGAGGTCGCGGGGCAGAGGCCGACCGTACGGCCCCAGCACCTCGTACACCCTCACCACGTTCTCATGCTGGAGCCTCCGTGTGATCTTCACCTCACGCAGAGCATGCTTTAGGCTGACTGCATCCTGCAGCACCAACTTCTTCACAGCCACCCTCTGCCCGCTGCGTCGGTCCAGCGCCGACAGGACCAGGCCGGAAACGCCCGTGCCCAGGGGCCGCAGGTCCTGGAAATGACCGCCCAGGTCGAAGCCATACCTGAATGGGGAAGAGTTCTGCCGGGCCATCATTCATAGAGGAGCCACCAGGCACTGCCTGAGAGAGGCTGTGGAGTGTGGAAAGCACAATTCATATTATAACACAATTATTAAAATCACATGACTACAAGCCAAAATGCTGCCTTTTGATATGGTGAAATATTTCAAAAATTACCAAATCATAACCCACGAAATGACTCAAGCTCCACGTGCAGAGACGCTTGGAGTAGTTATAAGGAGATCACAGCGTGAAGCTGAAATGGGTGGTGATTAAAGTCATCTTCAATGTGCGTGGTGGATTGAATTTCCTCTCAGAGAGAAGCCTCCTAAATTACAGAGTGCTCTGTGCATGCGGCCCACCAAAGTGAAGAGGGCACAGCGCTGGGTGGAATACAACAGTGCCCTGGTGCAGGGCAAGTGTTTCCATAGCAACATCCCGCAGCCAGTCAGAGCCCACTACACATGTACAGTAGACGGAGGCTCACGGGCTCCTGAACTGCAATCGCTATTCCGAAAGCCTCTCCACCTCTCGCTCAAATTGAATTACGCTCTTCGAGGAGCTCTAGGATGCTGTCGGAGATGCCACTCTGTTTGCCCCGTATGAGCCTCACTCTAGAGGGGATGCTTACTTAACGCCAGGCTGCTGGTGCTGAACTGATCGGGAAGAAATCCTGATGTAATGAGTGTGTAATCCATGAGCCTGTACTTGCCGTTATCGGGTCTGCGCTGGCCTTTCACCTCCATGCTCCGCACGCAGCTATCTGTTAGTGTTCCCATGCATTCCTTCCTGAGATAGACAGAAAAAGAGAGGCGATTTGGGACTAAATTGGACTCCAACACATAGAACAAATATATTAAAGACAAAACTATTAAATCATTTCATCTTACAATCTCATAATGCTCTGCACGTGAAATCATTATTGATGTCTTACAGCAGCTGAAAAAGTGCACACATTGCACTCAAGAGCAAAAACCGTTCTGTGTAATACCACAAAGGTTCTCTAACCTGATACAACAGCTTAAAAAAGACTGTAAGCAAAGGAAATGACTTTATTAGTAAAGGGAATGGTTCCCTTTCCAACTAGGAGTTCTACACAGAACGGATACCGGCTTACGTGGACCTCTGTCTTGATGGAGAACCTACAAAGAACCTTCCTGAAGGGTCTAAACAGCACGGAAAAGGGCTCTTCTATTATTACAAGCTTGGAATAGCAACAATAACAGAACCCTTTTTTAGGTGCTATACAGGACCACACAACACAAGCCGAAGAACCCGTTCATCATGCAAACACCCATTTAAGCCTGACGTGGTTCTATAAAGAAACCATGGTTGACCAGGCAAACCGTCCATTCAACTGGTTCTCGGTGTGCTCACTGTTCTATATATAACCACCGCCTGTACTACGGAACTCTTGAAGGAGCATTTTTAATAGTTCTGAGTGACCACTGAGCCAACATATGAGCACTTTACATCGCTTTTCAGAAAGACAGCCTGTTAATGGTCTGGTGCTCTCTGGCCAAAGCAGCTCACCTTCACTGACAAGACAGCAACGTACTTGAACGTTAAGCCTTCAGCCAAAAATGCTGTTATATAAGCAGATGTTCTCTAGTGAAAGGCATTCGCCTGCGTGCACTTCAGATTAACACAGTTGCTAGATTTTATTTCATTCTGAAGCACTGAGTGGAGACCTGGCTCTGCAGAGCCCCAACACAGCCCTGCATCCCCCTCAGCCCAACTTTATTAATAATGCATACAGCCATGGCGTTGACTAGCCCAGCTGGTGCAGTTCAGCGGTGAACCTCCACTGCAGCACCACTGATTTTTCTGATAACAGCTGATCTTCATGATAAGGAATCGAAAAGACAGGACTATGTTTACCCGCACGACCGATTCCAACCGTCCCTGTGATAAAAGGCGGACGAAAGAATGATATAAATCAACTTGTCCAGCTTTGGAGACAATGAGAGGAGAGGGGGGGGGGGGGGGGGTCAATGTAACTCGTGCACCACCAGCAGCCCTTCTCCTCCTTCTCCTTTGTGTGCGGCAGCCTCGCACAGCCTGGATCCCCAGCTGAGCGAAGCCGTCGCAGAGCAGCGAGCGGAATGAAGATTAAGATCAGTTTCACGCTCTGAAGTGACAACGAAGTGAAGAGGGAAGCTTAGAGAGATTAAACTGCGCCGCCCTGCTGCTCCGCACAGCCTCCACAGCGGTGTCTTTCCGTCGTTCGCTGAGGAAAAGTACAAAGGGAGCGATGCTCCGTCTTACCCCAGTTCGAGCTGCTCCTCCTCGGCTCTCGCAGGCTTTCGTGAGTCCGTCTAAGCTCCACACTCCCGTCCTCTCTCATCTGGTGCCTCAGTCCCGGTGGAGCTCCGTATCAGCGCTGCTTCATCAGTATCATAGCCTCGTATCAGCGAGACAAGATCTGCTGGGTTGCGATCAGACCGCCGGGGGGGGGGGCACGGCGCGCTGATGTTGGCGCCCTCTTCTCCAAAACATTCCCCTCTGCGGGCTCTTCTTTCAGAGTTTTTCTCTCTCCTTTTCTCCCCCTTTTCCTTCTTTTTTAGAACTCGTCGGTGAGCCCCTGGTGTGACGTCACGCCGTCGCCCTCAGTCTACCCCGTTATCTCCACACCTGCCTGTTTTTTTTGCCCCAGTAAGAAACAAAAGCCCTCGGCTCTCCTGAGAGCAGCGCAGCTCCACGCCGGACCGAGCAGCAGCCAATCACAGCCGCGGAGCGACAGAACGGCACCGCAGATTGGCTGCTGGTTTTCCCTCTAATTTGCATACGAAGCCTCTGCTTCTGACAGTGAAGAACACTTCAGGCTTCAAATGCAGACAAATGCAGGTCGTGCTTGCTTGAAATAAGGCAGCGAGCCACGTTAAACGTTAAAAGTGTGGATTGAGCCATTTACTGGCCGCACTGAAGGCCGTTAAGGCGTGAAAAAGTTTTTTTTTTCTTTAAACAGGTCACCCTAACACTCAGCTGACAACGTCAATGACCATGTCCATCTTCTAGTCAAAGGATTATAGTTTTTAATTTGTCTTCCTGAGAGGATTCGTGAACTCCACTTAGGGATTACTCACCAAAATAGTTCAATAGATGTGAGGATTAAGCCTGCATTAATATTTGGCCACTCTGATGATGTGATGTGAGCACTGGACCTCTCAGAAAGCTATTGGTGAAAAAAGCCATAGCTCAGATTTTACTAGTGTTATATCGTCTACGGCTCCAGCAGGACCTGATTGTTCATACTTATGGAATAATTATGGCATTTTGAAAACACTTTAATAGAATACCAATGTTTATAACGTTGCTATAAAAACCAGTATAGACACCAGCAAAACCAGTATATGTTGTGTTTTGATGCTGGTCAACTAGCACGACCATGCCTAGATGACCAGCTAAACCAGACCAGCGCTTGGCCAGCATAAACCAGCATGAAATGCCTTCCATCAAATCAGTTATTTCTCACAGTCATTTCCTTATATGCTTATGTCACATCAATTATCTCTTGGATTAAGGCAAATAAGCAGTGAATAATAAAAAAGAACAGGACACCTTTTATAAGACATGTAAAGGACTTGACAAAGAAAACGGGACATAACCTGTAAAATAACAGGCTTAGAGTAGATGACAGGTTGGCTATTCCAGGTGAAGGTAAACAAGAACTATTACAAGAACCTTTAAATCACCAGTGCACCAGGATGTAAACTAGAATAGTATGTCGATTGGTCAGCATGTCTATTAAAGGCTTCACAGAAATAAAATACAACCTTTTACGCATCTCAAATGTCTGCGTTTATTCTAGAATGGCCGAACTTGTTAATGTGAATCAGGATTGAAATGAGGATGGTGGTGTCCTGGAGTGATGGGCACCCCTCATATGAGTGACATAATTAAATTTAGGGAAACCCATGTTATTTGACTGAATAAAATTTGATTCCTCAAACAAATGTATGCCTTCATGCAAGGGGACAGTCTAGTTTTCTAACATTAAATTCCATTTCTCACTAGTTTGACATTAAATTAGACTTGACTTTTTCCAGGTTGGCGGCACGGTGGCACGGCGGGTAACGCTGTCATCTCACAGTGAGGAGGGCCTGGGTTCGATTCCCCGGCCGGGTGACCAGGGTCCTCTCTGTGTGGAGTTTGCATGTTCTCCTTGTGTCTGCATGGGTTTCCTCCGGGTTCTCCAGTTTCCACAGTCCAAAGACATGCAGTCAGGCCAATTGGACATGCTAAATTGCCCCTATGTGTGAGTGGCTGTTTGTCTGCCCTGCAATGGACTGGTGACCTGTCCAAGGTGTATCCTGCCTTCCACCTGATGACTGCTGGGATAGGCTCCAGCACCCCCCCCTTGCGACCCTGACGGAGAAGCAGCTTAGAAAATGGATGGATGGATGGATGGACTTTTTCCAGGACCCATCAAATCGGCCTGCTCAGTTTTTCTACTACACTGATCTTAAACTGAATCAATTCATTGAAACGAATCAATTCACTAAGAAAGGTTAGGCTATTAGAACTGCTTCCCATGTGGCAAAATGATTAGTACTGATAGAAATTAGGGGTCTCAATCTCAGAAAAGTGAAATATTACGATGCATATTATGTATCATGAAAATGTCTTGACGTAAAGTGATGTAGTATTTTTGCTGTATCAACTACTCCTAATACAGATATGAAGTTTAAAAAAAAACTACAGGGGTTAACCTCACGTAAATGTTTAGTACAAACAGTACTCATCACAGGTCACCTTGTTGTCAGACATTCCACCAGGAGACCCCAAATGCCCCTGCCTCTGTTTGAATCTAAATGTGAACCACCATTAGCTTAGTGATAATATACTACTAGAATCCCTTAGAGCCAAATTTGCATTATCGCAGAGACGTTTTTGACAGTTTTGATATTTATGACCTGAACTGAAGGTCTTGCTCTAATAGTCACCAGTGGTATTATGTAGTGCTTTACCCAGCTGTAATATGTGGTACATAAAAGTGTGTAGTACTGTATTAGTCTGCAGTATGTAGTACTCCAGTATATGTAAATGTACAACTAGAACTAGTTTGTGGTACTAGAATTACGTACGTATAGTACCCAATTTTGGACGCAGTGTCTTTTGATGTTCTTTCAAAACTAACATGCAGATGAAAGAAGAGCAATCAGGTTGGACACTGATCTCTGGAATTAAAGCTCTAAGTCTGGTCTTTGTGCTATGCGGGGCTGCAGAGTCCTCGGATGGTCAGGCCACAGACGCAGAGTGTTTGGCTGCCCTCCCAGTGTCTCATCATCACAGGGGTCAGGTTACTGCGCAGCAGAGTCAGTGGGCTGCCGAGGAGAAATAAATAAATGAGGAGCCGGTCTGAATTTCCTCTCTCCAAACACCTGAGTCAGCTCTCTGTGGGAGTGACCTGTGAGGAGAGACTTTTCGAGCTTTAAAGGAACTTCACTAGGACATGATAGAGAATCTATACACAGTTTGCTTAGTGTGGGATGTAACACGATAGGAGCTGTCTTGTTTCAGTGAAGAATCAATTGCATGTATTTTTTTCCTGCATAGCGCCTTCAAGAAGGGATCCTAAATCAGGATGATGTTTTGTAAAGACTGTGTATGTCAATCAAACCTGTTATGATGAAGATCAGATGTCAGTAAAAATAGATCATTTACATGCTGTCATGGAAAAAAACTCTCCAAAACAGCTTTTCAGGAGAGGAGAAAAGTGATTGGGGCTTCAGATTCTTTGGTGTAACTGACCATTGGCAGATTTCTGACAAGTCCTGCCTCTCTTAGTTAGACCTGTTGTTGCTATGTCCAGCTCAGGCCACCTGGTAGCACACAAAGAACTACACTTAACATTTTCTTAATTTAAAGCAGCACTTTTTGTGTTAAAACTGAAAGAGGCAGCATTACTTTGTAGAGAGAAAAAGTACATACTAAATACACGCTACTATTGTGCATACGATGCTGTAAAACCTGAAGTAATCAATTAAACGTCAGAGATGCTGGGATGATTCGGTGTCATGCGTCTTTACATTTGAACGTCACACGCACAAGTAAAAAGTTGGGGCAGTCGTGGGCTGGAGGTTAGGAAACCAGCCTAGTCGCCGGTTCGATCCCCAGAGCCGACAGCACATGACTGAGGTGTCCTTGAGCAAGACACCTAACCTCCAACTGCTCCCCGGGCGCTGCGGATTGGGCTGCCCACCGCTTTGGGTAAGTGTGCTCACTGCCCCCTAGTGTGTGTGTGTGTGTGTGCTCACTAGTGTGTATGATGTGTTTCACTTCACGGATGGGTTAAATGCAGAGGTGAAATTTTCCCGTTGTGGGACTAATAAGGGTCACTTAATCTTAATCTTAATCTTAAAAAAAGATGTAAGACTCAATGTTTAGGTCTCAAATGCAAAATCAACATTACACTGATCCAACCTACAGCCTCAGAAGACACATCCTTCACCAAGTTTGGACTAAGTTCTATTTAGATGCTCTTTTAATGCACTCGCAAAAGTCAGATTCATCCACTTGTTGGGGGTCCAAAGCACAACCGATGTAACAAAATGCTCTTCCACACAACATGTGCAATTACTCATCGCCACCAGAGAGGTCTCCAAATCACCAAATCCTATACAGTGATGCTTTAAAAATAAACTGGCTATACATGTTTGAGAACAAGCAAAATATTCAGTAGGCCAATTTAAACTGGGCTAAATGTTCAGGTAACCAGGTAAATAATTTTCTTCTGGACGTTAAAGTGGAAGGTTTTCTTGTCTAATAAGAAAGAGTATTTTGTAATGGAAGCTCCCTCTTCAGAAGGCTAAAGTTATTTATGCAGATGGTGGTACTCCACCAGCTGATACTCAGCCATGTTCCTCAGGACCATACTCCTCCCAGTCTACCATATGCTGTAGTTGGCCTCTTCTCTACCTGGAGTCGAGCAACGTCCAGTAGCATCTCACTGGCCTCGTCCAACGGACCTGGAACCACAGGCTTAAGGAGGGAAATGTGAAGAGAGCGTGAAACACGGCTTTGTCTAGTTAAATCAAGTTTATAAGCACACTTCATTAACTCTTTCCAAAACTTTGAATGGACCAGGCCTTCATTTTCTGTAGTGCTCTTTAAACATGTGGTCCCAGGTTGAGGGAGGTGTTCCCCAAAGATCGATCAGCTTGGGCCTTGTTCCTCCTCAAAATCTGTGCTATGAGCTTATGTATTGATTCCCAGGAGGCTGGTATCCTAGCACATATTGGATTGGTGTGATGCCTTTAGAAGAGCTTATGAGGGAGTCACACTGGTTCTCATGGCAATATAACCTGAGAAATTTGCCTAGTTCTAGACTTACTCTTTTGCATTGCCCGTTAGACTGGGAAGGTCATTTTATGATCTTCATTAAAATAGGAGATGTGGATGAATTGGGGGCAGTCGTGGGCTGGAGGTGAGGGAACTGGCCCTGTGACCGGAAGGTTGCCGGTTCGATCCCCAGCACCAACAGTCCATAAATGAGGTGTCCTTGAGCAAGATACCTAACCCCCAACTGCTCCCCGGGCACCGTGGATTGGGCTGCCCACTGCTCTAGGCAAGTGTGCTCGCTGCCCTACTGTGTGTGTATTCACTAGTGTGTATGTGGTGTTTCACTTCATGGATGGGTTAAATGAGGAGGTGGAATTTCCCTGTTTGTGGGATTAAAAAAGTATCACTTAACTTATTACGCTGAATTAAGGTTTTAGAAATTAATACATGGGCCACCAGTCCATTCAAAATGAAGTACACTTGATAGTTAACCTTATGGAGACAGTTCATAACAACAAGAACACGTAAACACTTTATCTTTATCCAAAGGAAATCTGGTCACTCAAATTTGATTCTTTCCTCAGCTGTTATAACTTCTATGATGCAAACATGAGTGTATCATTTTCAACAACAATTGGGAAAAAGAAGCAATGTAGGATACATGTAGAAAAAAAAAACAATAGCAAAGAAAGCGACATGAAATATCTCAACAAATGTAATATAAGATGTGTAAATATACAGTATGTATCTCTATAGGTAAACTTCTAATCAGACAATACTATTAAACCGTCTGGAATAAAGACCAGAAGTAGGAGTAGTTAACACATCATGGAACGAGGACAAACAGATAAAGAGATTATTTACCTAGAGTTTACACCAAATTAGACCGCAAAGAGTTTACATGTCTGGAGAACTGCCATCAGGCTGATATTCTAAAGGAAAGTAGAGAGAGACTGAGGATCAGAACGCCAAGGCCCACGCCAAGGCCTCATCCCGGCCGCTTCACACTTGCCTGCAAACCGATCCAGCGAAAGCTGAAGTTTGGGGACATCAGGCCGCGGAACTTCAGCTTTCGCTGGATCGGTTTGCAGCCGAGTGTGAAGCGGCCGGGATGAGAATCAGTACCTCCAAATCCGAGACCATGGTTCTCAGGCAGAAAAGGGTGGAGAGTCATCTCTGGGTCGGGGATAGGCTCTTGCCTCAAGTGGAGGAGTTCAAGTATCTCAGGGTCTTGTTCACGAGTGATGGTACAAGGGAGCGGGAGATTGACAGGCGGATTGGTGCTGGGTCAGCAGTGATGTGGGCTCTTTACCGGTCTGTTGTGGTAAAGAAAGAGCTGAGCCATAAGGCAAGGCTCTCAATTTACCGGCCGATCTACGTTCCCACCCTCACCTATGGTCATGAGCTTTGGGTAATGACCGAAAGAATAAGATCGCGAATACAAGCGGCCGAAATGAGTTTCCTCCGCAGGGTGTCTGGACTCTCCCTTAGAGATAGGGTGAGAAGTTCGGTCATCCGGGAAGGACTCGGAGTAGAACCGCTGCTTCTTCACATCGAGAGGAGTCAGCTGAGGTGGTTCGGGCATCTGGTTAGGATGCCTCCTGGACGCCTCCCTCGGGAGGTGTCACAGGCAAGTCAACCTGGGAGGAGACCCCGGGGACGACCCAGGACACACTGGCGTGACTATATCGCCCAGCTGGCCTGGAAGCGCCTCGGAATCCCCCTTGGAGAGCTAGTGGAAGTGGCTGGGGAAAGGGAGGTCTGGGCCTCATTGCTCAGGATGCTGCCCCCGTGACCCGAACCCCGGAGAAGCGGAAGATAATGGATGGATGGATGGATGGATGGATGGATGGATGGATGGATGGATGGATGGATGGATGGATGGATGGATGGATGGATGGAAGTAGAGAGAGACTTTACACATTTACACTTACATCAGGTGAGCCTTCCAGGAATCATGAAAAGACCAGTGCATGATATGAAGATCCAGAAATTCACATACGTTAGGTTCTGACTGAGCTCAGAATGGGATCAATCAGGGAGTTGGAGCCAGAAGCAACACCTTGGAGGCTGGAGATTAGGTGTCAAAAGATCCTCAATTCCCAGCTCAAGTCAGAAGTGTAGCCAAAGGGTGGTCAGAGGTGGCCAGTGCCACCCTGGAATGAAGCATAGCCACCCTTGGTCACCCCAGTTATGGAAAACAAGATGGTCAGCCATAAGCAGTTAGTCATTAACAATAAAAGCATCAGTTATGGTTTAAGATAGAAATATCTGCCACCTGGTTAGTTATAAGAGTCTGATGACACTGTGTTTAATAATTAACATATTTTGCTGTAATAATTTACTCAGCAAATAATGATAATAAGAGCATTTACTCAGCAAACGTGTGCACCGGGTCCCTTCAGCAGAGCTGCTCTGTGAGCTATATTATGAAGTGGTTATTTGATGGTAAGATGCATTACAAGTACCAAAAATCACGTTCTACAGGTAACCCCTTAAATATCCAGGCCCTGGCAGCAGGCCCACAGTTCTATAACCTAAGAACAGTTCAACCAGTTTGCATTGAGGTCCGTATAGTTACTGAATAATAAGCCTTAGTATGTAATAAGCCTGAGATTTTGAGGGGTTAAATACATGTACATATTGTAGTTTACCTACTTGTACCATACTTGTAGTAAAAGACAGTAGTGCGTCCTGCTATTATGTATGGTTTGGAGACTGTGACTCTGTCTAAAAGACAGGAGGCTGAGCTGGAGGTGGTGGAGATGAAGATGCTGAGATGCTGAGTGACGAGGCTGGACAAGATTAGAAATGAGCAGATCAGAGGGACAGTGAAGGTGGAGCAGTTTGGAGATAAAGCCGGAGAGGCCAGGTTGAGATGGTTTGGACATGTGTTGAGGAGGAATAGTGGATATATTGGGCAAAGAATGTTGGAGATGGAGCTGGACATGGAGATGGTTGGTGTGAAAGTAGAGGAGGCAGTGGATAGGGCGGATAGATGGAGGCAGATGATCCGCTGTGGCGACCCCTAAAGGGAGCAGTCTGTATAGGTTTCTAATCATTAGACTCATGTAGAGCCTGTAGCGAGACCAGCCAAAGTGAATAACTTCTATGACCTGTCTATATGAAATTGAAAACAGTGATGTATTTAATTTACTTGATTCAAATACGTCATTTCCTCATGAACGAGTTAAATATGTCACATCTACACAGTTTCGTCAGTCGGTTTATTTTCAGCCAGGGTTGGAATAGCTACTGAAAAATTTGTACACAATTTGCTGCAATTTAGCTACTTTTCCAGAAAAAGTAGTGGCTACTTTTCAACTAGATTTTGAAAAGTAGTGCACTACTTTTTAGCTACTTTCAAAGCGCGATTGTCAGAATGTTTGTGAATCTCTACCTGACACACCAAACAAGCCCAACTGACAGTGTGAACAAGACACTGCGTTTAATTATGTGCCAGAAAGAAACGTACAATTGAAAAGCTGCAAATATCATAAAGCTCACCAAAAAGTAAGTTTGAGTGTAACCAACAATCAAACTTACACACCCAAAGGTGTGATAAGTAAAGGCAAAGCTAATAAAAGTTAATGGGGCAGTCGTGGGCTGGAGGTGAGAGATCTGGCCCTGTGACCGGAAGGTTGCCTGTTCGATCCCCAGGGACGACAGTCCATGACTGAGGTGTCCTTGAGCAAGACAACTAACCCCCAACTGCTCCCCGGGCGCTGTGGATAGGGCTGCCCACCGCTCCGGGCAAGTGTGTGCTCACTGCCCCCTAGTGTGTGTGTTCACTAGTGTGTATGTGGTGTTTCACTTCACGGATGGGTTAAATGCAGAGGTGGAATTTCCCCGTTTGTGGGATCAAAAAAGCATCACTATCATTTCAGGTTTTTCAATAAAAATCAACAAAAATAACCAAATACAGATCAAACAGTTTTGTGCAAAACATTTCCAATTGCTAAAAATAAAACTGCTCCAATTTAAACATTTCAGCAAGACCTGTACAGACATGACATTCAGAGTCCTTTGCTCAACTTCAGCAACACTTCAGCCTTAAAAGTTTTACCAGTGACCCTGGCTCTGCAGAGTACTGTTAGTCCTCTATTATGAAATGTTTTTTCCACTTTAGCTAAGGCAGGGGTCGGCAACACTGCCCTGTTGTGGCTCCACAGCAGAACACTGGAGTTAACATATAACTGCTAACAGGACCAAAACTAGGATCAGAATTACGACTGAAATAACTACCAAATATGTTTATTACAGCAACAATACGTTTCTCCTTTTGTTTTATGTATAACTCCCATGCACTCAGACTAAGACGGACTCTCAGACTAAGACGGACTTCATTCCCCAGACTCCTCTGGGAGATCATGTGACATCGCAACTTCCTTCTGAATCAGAATCCGAGATGGACTCCAGCGCCGACAATCCAGTGGAGGATCACATGACTTCTGACGCTCTGCACACCTATCAGCTCTCACAGCCTCCAGAGTACTAAGTGGTTTCACCTGTGCATCACGGTCAGGTGATTAGAACAGCTTAGTATATAAGCCTGGGCTTTAGTTAGCTTCAATGTGAGGTATTGCTTCCTAGAGAACCTACTGAGCGCTTATACTGATTGCATTTTCCTGATTTTTGACCTTTGCCTGGTTTCCCTGCTCTGCCTTTCGCTTGGGCCTTTTGCACTTTTGCCCTGGATATCTGATGTGTTCTGCCTGCTTTATCGACCATGACTTTTCCTTGCCCTTTTGTTCCCGCCTGGTGTTATGATCACCATTGCGATCTTTCCGTTTTTTGGTTTTGACCCTTGCCTGTTCTTTGACTTTTGGTTTTTGCCCTGTGGTAATAAACCCAATCTTATCCGTTTAAAACGCACGCGCCTGGATGCTGCTGACTTGTAACACTGCTCTTCCATAAACTGCTATTAATGTTCTATAAATGTATTTGACTTCAATTACCCTGTTTAAGTTTGATTAATCATTTATCTATTTGTTTGTTTTCAGCTAAAAATACATTGAATCAGGGGATAGGTGCAATTGACTTTGTTTCATTTACCTTTCTCTCTATCTTTGCTTGTCTCTGTACTTACTGATTATTGTAAAAGCACACATTAAACATGTTATAAAAAGGCTGTACCAAAGTATTCTAACAGTACTCTGCAGAGCCAGGGTCACTGGTAAAACTTTTAAGGCTGAAGTGTTGCTGAAGTTGAGCAAAAGACTCTGAATGTCATGTCTGTACAGGTCTTGCTGAAATGTTTAAATTGGAGCAGTTTTATTTTTAGCAATTGGAAAATAGTTTTGCACAAAACTGTTTGGTCTGTATTTGGTTATTTTTGTTCATTTTTATTGAAAAACCTGGAATGATTAACTTTGCCTTCACTTAATGGGCATTTTTGTTGGATATCACGCCTTTAGGTGTGTAAGTTTGATTGCTGGTTACGCTCAAACTGACTACAAGCAACATGAAAGTCAGCTACTCGTATAGTTAACTTTCATGTTGCTTGTAGTAGGTTATGAGTAGATAATACAACATAACTTTCATTTCCCCTCTGTTCTCTAATGTAGCCTACGGTGGAGCCTGTAGCCTAAACTGAGCTACTGGAGCTGGACTAAAGCGGCTGATTTGGCTAGCAACATTACGCACAGTACAAGCAAAAAAAAATGAAATAGGGTTTTCATTTTACAATCTTAGTGTGTTAATTGTGCTCATAAAACCCCTCGGTTAGCTACATTTTTGCAATAGAAATGTTATGTGTGCTGCGTTCCTGAACATCTGAAGAAGTCACAGAGGCAAACAGAGCAGGCAGTTCAGTCTATGGCCGAGCCACAGCTGTGCTGAGAGCCTCTCACTGCTCGCTGTGTAGTTTCACCGCTTTTTGAATCTCAGAAAACCCTGAGAAACTTCTGAGGAGCTCGGTGTCCAAACGCTTGTTACAGAAATCACATATAAAAATATAAATATATAAAAACAGATTATTCATATAAAAATAGATTTTCGTTGGGAGTGACAAGGATGGACGAGATTAGAAATGAGCAGATCAGAGGGACGGTGAAGGTGGAGCAGTTTGGAGATAAAGCCAGAGAGGCCAGGTTGAGATGGTTTGGACATGTGTTGAGGAGGAATAGTGGATATATTGGGCAAAGAATGTTGGAGATGGAGCTGCCGGGTAGAAGGAGAAGAGGTAGACCTCAGAGAAGGTTTATGGATGTAGTGAAGGTGGACATGGAGATGGTTGGTGTGAAAGTAGAGGAGGCAGTGGATAGGGCAAGATGGAGGCAGATGATCCGCTGTGGCGACCCCTAAAGGGAGCAGCCGAAAGAAGAAGATGAAGAATATAAAAATAAGGCATCGTATCCAGTCCCCAGGTTTTAGACGAACATCAGTAATTTGGAGATGATAGACTGACTTCAGCCTCGGAAAAAGTCGGACGTTCAGAGACATTTTACATGTTAAAGCTTCCTGGCTGAGGAGCGAGAGAAGCGGCTACAGCTGAAAGCTTAAAGCAGAGCAGAGTAATTCGCGTCTTCGTATTATGTTTTTTAGCACGTTAGCACAGACTAAGGCTTATTTTAAGCCAAGATGGTAAAGCGGAGGTGAAATGCTTCGGTTGCGACCCCTGAGCTAAGCCAATAGAACATGCAGCGAGAATTCCCACTTTCTGCAATGTCTTCCGGTTTTCTCAAACGCTAGAGGGCGCTCCCGAGTGAGTCCAAAATGAATGGGTTGATATGGAGCGTCTGAGCAAAATCATAGTCTATAAATGATTAAACATTTTTAATGTAAAATAATGCAGTCATTTCCTGAGCAATGAATATCATAAAACATTTAACACCGCTGTTGTTTTTAAGAGCTTTTAAACTCGAGCTTTAGGAGTTTAAAACGGCACCTCATGTAGGTCCATGACGCCAGTGAGCGTGAACAGCCAATGAGCTGCTCCGCTCGCCAACCAACCATCACGCTCTGGCAGTAAAGCCCACCTCCTGTTGCCCAAAACTCGTTTGCTGTAGAGAAAAGGAAACATATGGGTGAATTTTCTTTGGTTTTTTTGTGAAATAAATCTGTCTACTTTCTAAAATTAAAGAAATGTTCTGGGTAAAAGATTAGAAACCGATATAAAGGGAGGAATAGGGAGCGGCCAGGCTCCTCATAAACCGGCTCTGCTAAACCTACTAGAAAGGGGTGATCAGGGAGTGGGGGCAAGGTGTGCCCATTTGCTCTGGCTGTCCACGGCTCAGTCAGGATTGCACAGTCGCCACCAGCCCAGTTAACGACCGTGTTCTGGTGCTCAAATTTTGCGCAGATTGACTGAAGCCAAAAAAGACAAAAATTTGTAGGCGCAACAGCTACTAATATTTGTAGTTAACTACAAAAAGTAGTGCACTACTTAGCAGAGCTGGACGAAGTACACAAATCATGTACCTGAGTTAAAGTCGAGACACCCAGGGTAAAATATCACTCCAGTAAAAGTAGAAGTTCCTCCCTTTAGACCTCCACTTGAGTAAAAGTACTAAAGTATTTACCTTCAAATGTACTTAAGTATAAAGTAAAAGTACTAAAAGAGGAATTCTGGCTCTGATGTCCTGTTATCATTTTTATAACCAGACTGGCTTCATGAACTCATTTCAGGTGAAAGTCCTCCAGCGTCTCTCTTGGTAAACCAGTCTTTTAATAGAACGTCATTAATTAGTGACGCTGACGTCTATTAAAATGATCAGAAGCACAAAACACTGAAGGTAAACAGTTTCCATCAGGGAGAACCGAGTGGCTCTGAAATCACTTTTTACACACAAGCAAAGTTTCAAGCAAAGTCACGACTGCATATGTGGACATATTTCTATATTGTGCTCTATTTACAGGTTAGGTTAGTTCATCATTGGTGC